>NW_017670622.1:0-2023 GCF_001879085.1 Nicotiana attenuata
CATATTACCAGATATTAATAAGAATTTGAAAACTAAAACTTGAATTGTAATACCTCTGTTCTCCAGGCGGGCTCCTGACTGCTGAAACTTGAAATGTATGCCTCTGTTCTCCAGGCGGGCTCCTGACCGCTGAAACTTGAAATGTGTGCCTCTGTTCTCCAGGCGGGCTCCTAACTTCAACAAAACAGACAAAACAAAGAAAATTTTCTGCCCCAGTTTGGTGGTTGGGCACATATGTGAGTGTTAAACTGAATCATTCTACCAACTATTATTAAAAATTTGGAAAGCTAAGTCCTATTATCCAGGGAGGTCCTGACAACACTTAATTAAATGTTAATTATAGATCTAAGCTGTATCTTCTAAAGGTATTACTTCCGCTAAGTCCTGTTATCTAGAGGGTCTTAAACTACATCCTATTATCCAGGAAGGTCCTGACAATTCCTAGTTGAATCCTATCTTAAACGTGCAAACTTTGAAACCAACTTATATTCCTCGGGGTACATTTATGCTAAATTATGCTACTCATGATTGTTTTGAAATTTAAACTAGGTCCCATTTCCATGAGGGTCCTGAAAACTTACCGTCAAACCTGTCTGGTGCCCGCCTTTCCTTGAGGTGGGTTTCTCCGAAACAAACGAAATTTCTGCCCCTGTTTCAATCAAAGAAAAATCTTGTCAGTTTAAAATGGGGTGATTGGTTTGTGGCCTTGACTTTGAGGGAGATTGCTCCTTCACTTCCCATGATGATTGGTTTCCACTCGAAGACCTTGCTTGTTTACCACTTTCTCTGTCACCCTCATCACAGAAAATACCTCTTCTCCTGTTCAAATCCAATATCCTCTATTTGTTACACTGCATGAACTGGCGCCTCCCCAACCTTTGTGTCTCACATGAATCCCACAGCACGTCCACTGCCCTCACTCTGTGTATATGTTGTTCTTTCTTGGCTTAAACACTGGCCTCGGCCTTGAAGCCCATTGCTCCTTCACTTGTCATGATAACTGATTGCTTCTTGGAAGTTCTTGCTTGTTTATTGACTAAGCACTTTCTTTGTTACCCTTAACACAGAAAATATCTCTGATCTGTTCAACAAACATCCTCCATCTTGTTTCACTGTTCGTGAATTGATATGTACCAAACCTTTCGCGTTTCACCGAAAATACCTTTGATCTGTTCACCTAACACCCTCCTTCTGTTGCATTGTTCCTGAATTGATACGTACCAAACCCTTGTATTTCACACGAATCCCAAAGCACGCCAATTGCCACCCACTCAAGATGTATGTTGTTCTTTCTCGACTTAAACCCCTGGTCCGGTCCTTGAGGTCTACAGCTCCCCCATTTGCCATGATAACTTTGACTTCTGCTTGGAAGGTCTTGCTCGTCATTGGTTTAACACCCTTTTATCAAGCTTCTCATAGGAAATACCTTTGATCTGTTTACCCTAACCCTTCATTTGTTGCATCGTTCATCAATTGACATATACCAAGCCTTTGCATTTCACAAAGATCCCAAAGCATGTTGATTGTTGCCAACTCAGCGTGCCTACCGTTCTTTCCTGACTTATGACGCTTTGGTGTGTTCACCAGATCCCATTTTGTTCAATTGGAAAGTTTGGTGGCAAATTTTGAAGCCATTTCTCACTTGTGCTGACCAAACAGACTCAGGAAGAGGAAGTAAACAAGGCAAAAGGAACAGAGTAGAGGATAATGGACGGAGATGATTCCTGACAAGAAAACTACAAAGTAGAAACCTATCGGGTGTAGATACCAACTCTAATGACCATGACATGCACCTGCGGCCTATCCGGTTAAACAAATCTGATGTTCAGCTCTTGTCGTACCTTTTTGCCGTGAAATCGGGCTTCAATGCTCCGCTTATCCAATCTGATTCACAATCCTTATTCGACTTGTAGTGCCCGAAAGGTTTTCACCATCAAGCCTCTCTCATTTTGATCTTTCTCTCAACTCACCGTCGCCTTATGGTGCCCGTGAGGGTTTTCACCAATAAGACTCTCTCATTTTT
>NW_017670622.1:2075-7257 GCF_001879085.1 Nicotiana attenuata
TCTTCATGTGACTCTTTTGGTTCTTCGTTTCTTTTTCTTCCTCTTTCTCTTCTTTTCTTTTCTTTCTTCCTTTTCTCTTTTTGTTGTTTTTTTTTTCTTTTTTTCTTCTCTTTTTCTTTTTCTTCTCTTTTCTCTTTTTTTTCTTTTCTTCTTCCTTTTTCCTCCTTTCTCTTTTTTCATTGTTTTCCTTCTCTTTTTCCTTCACTTACTTTCCATGCTTGTGTTTACGAATTCTGTCATTGATTCCAAAAGAGGGGTATGAAAGAAAATAAATGAGACTCAAAGGGGTAACAAAGGATAAAGTGTTTAGATAGCAGAACAAAATGCCTTCGACATTCCAATCTTCAAAACATGCCAAGTACAAATAACAAAGTTAAACAAACTACAGAAAACATTCGCAACATCTTTTGATTGTACCAGACTTGGTAACCATATCCACACATCCGCCTTCTACATCTGTTGAATACAAAGCACCATTGGACAACACTCTCACTTTCCTTACCACGAACGGCTCCTAACAATTCGGGCAAACTTGCCTTTAGCTTCAACCTGATGTGGCATGATGCATTCCAATAGGGTTTCTTTGTGTTTTATCTGTCCCAGTTTCACATGGTTCGGACTTCAAATGATCTCAAAGTGTTCAAATCTGTTCTTATTTCCCTCGAGTGTTCCTGTCATCTTCAAAATTGTTTCAATATTTCATGACTAAACTAACTTTTGAGCTCAGGCTACGAGTTACGCATGCATGTCATGTCACTAGAACCAGCACAAAAAGAACTATAAGAGGAGAAGAAAACTAAACAGAAATGACTAGAAATTACATAAAACAGAGAATTGCATTAGACTGACGGTGAAAGAATTTGGTCAACAAAACAAGCACAACAAACTGGGGTACAACCCTTAGAACAAGCCTAGAAAACACTACATGAGATACTACGATCAAAGGAACTAGACAAAATAAAAGGATAGAAGGGTTTGAGTCACAAGACAATATCCAGATTACAACCCTGAAATAACCTGGACAACAGAAATGACAACAAATTAAGCCCCCAAAGCTCCTCTCTGGCTGACCAAGAAATGGAGCATCTTTCCAATTACCAAGCACGGTATCTTAGCCACTGAATTCTGCATAGGAACTTCACAAGTCTTCATCACATTGTTCTTATCAAGCTGCTTTTGGGTTCCTTTTGCCGGCTCGTTCTTAAGATCAACCTCTGATAGTGCTGAAAGCTTGGTAGCCTTTGGACCTCCGAGGCTCCCAGAAGAATTATCGCATTCCCTTTCAAAATAAATCACGCCCACCATATGCGTCTCATTGTGCACAGGTGATGGACTTTGGCTAGTGTTTGCTGCATCCAAATTTTGTACGACAATGTCGCCTGCATCAATAAGCTTCTGAATTGCTTTCTTCATATCCCAACACTTCTCTATGTCATGCCTCGGGGCATCCGAGCAATATGCACACCTTTGAGAAAAATGAAACTTCTCTGACAGAGGGTTTGGCATTTTTATCTGGATTGGCTTCAACATGTCCAATTGCTTCAGCCTTTGAAACAAACTGGCATATGATTCTCCAATAGGAGTGAAAGCCTTTTCTTTTTTCAACAGCCTCTCATTCTTAAACGCTTGATTGGGCCGGAAACCTGATCCAGGGGGTTTTTAGTACGCTCGTGGGGGTGGATAGGCATTTTGTGGAGCTGGGTACGGGGAAAGTGATGTACGATTTTGGGGTTTTTGTGGAGAGAAATAGCATTGGGGAGGATCATCTGGTACACAAGGATATCCACGGGGACGATGTCGAAGGTGGAAGTGCCGATCAGGAAAGCCCATCAGATCATCTTTTTGGTTTCTCTTTCTTTTACCCAAACTTACTTGGACGTTCTGAATGATTTTGCCTGACTTGAGTCCTTTTTCTACTAGCTCCCCTATTTTTAACACATCATTGAAAGGCTTTCCCAAGGCCTGGATCAAATGACTGAAGTAGGTAGGTTCTTGGGCTTGTAGGAAAAGCTCAACCATTTCTTCTTCGCCAACCGGGGAACTGACTCGAGCGGCTTGCTCCCTCCATCTGAGCCCAAACTCCCTAAAGCTTTCTTCCGGCTTCTTTTCCATTTTAGATAGGGAGGAGCGGTCTGGGGTAACACCTGATTTGAATTGAAAACATCTCACAAAATCTTGAGCCAGGTCACCCAATGTATGCCACCCACCAACATCTTGACGAGTGTGCCAGTCCAAAGCCACCCCAGTCAGGCTCTCACTGAAATATGCCATCATCAAGTCATCTCTCTCTCCAACAATTTTCATTTCTTTGCAATAGACCGTCAAGTGGGCTACCGGATCTCCATACCCATTATATAAGTTAAATTTTGGCACTTTGGACCCCGCGGGCAGGCGACCGTCAGGGGACGTAGACAGTTCTTTGTAAGCCATACTACCCTGGTCTCCCCTTCCTTGTTTGTTCTCTAATGATTGTGCTATGCCTTTCAACCTCCTGGGTATCCCATATATCTCTGCTCTTCCTATGAACCTTTCATTTCCAACATGTGGCTCATTTCGCGGGCCCTGATTGTATGAGTCAAGAACCATGTGGGTGACCTTTAAGGGGTAATATTGGGCATCACAATCTTTGAGTGGGTATTCATTGTTGGGGGTAGTGGATATGACAGGAGGGCAATTTTAGGGAGAGGTAATTGGAGGACGCGTGATGGAGCTACTGGGGTGGTTGGGAGAGCTGTGATAAGCGGGTGTATCTGGAGAGTATGGAGGATCATCTGGCATTGTGTCCGAAATTTGGGTAACGGCAGCATTTAGGAAGCTAGGTGGTGGCGGGGGTGGTGGCTTCCCAGTCATCCAGGCCTGATACATGTTTGCCATGTGTTGTCTTAACATCTTTACCTCTTCCACCAACCCATTATCCTATTCAACCTGCTTTCGAGCACCAATATCAACCAACCCAGTTCTGTTGTTGTCTGCCATTGCCTTTTGACTTTGTGTTGTAGAGAAGAGTTACCACCACAAACCAACCACCTTTCTTAAATGAATATGACAAAAATGAAGCCACCACGTTAGCGTTAGGGCATTTAACATATTGGTAACCGCACATTTGGGGAGTGAATGCACCTAAGCAGTTAACAGTTTCTACTATGCATTTGCTCGCCTGCTTGCGTCATCCCGGCCTTTTCCTTATTTCTAATTGCAAAGTCTTTTTTTTTCTTTTGTTTTCTCTTTTTCTTTCTTCCTTCTTTTTCATTCTAACCCTTGTTTCTCTTTGTTTTTATTCTCTCATTCCCTCTTGTTTTGCCATTGTTTCTTTCTCTTGGTTTCTTATTTTTTCTCTTTTTGTTTTTCTTTTCTCTCTTGTTTTTCCTCTCTTTTCTTTGCATTTTCTCTCTTGTTTTTCCTCTCTTTTCTTTTTCCTTCTTTTCCTCTTGCCTTGGTTTTTCTTGTTCCTATTCTCTCCTTTCCTCAAAATTATTTTTCCGCTCTTTTCCTTCCTTTTCTCTTTCTCTCTTTTTATTTTCTCTTGTTTGCCTTTTTTGTTTTGGTTACAGTCGAATCCTATGGAGATTGCCTACGTATCATGACCCCGCATGAATCAGACCAAGCGTAGTTCTTGAAAAATAAATGTAAGATAGAAGCAAAATGTTTTGGGATTTTCAATTTTATTGATAGCAAATACTTCGATTACAAAGACTCAAAACTGACAGATTAAAACAACTAACAGACTCTAGTGAAGAGCAGAACTACAGACTCCACCATCCCTATTCTATTTCAAACGAAAATACAGACTCAATCAACTGACTGAATTTTAACGAAAAGAAAATACAGACTCAGACAACTGACAGACTCTAGTAGAAAAGGAAATACAGACTCAAATGACAGTCATGAATACATTAAAGCTCCTGGTGCCCGCGGGACATCGTTCGGTCTCGCCGCGGGCCTATATGCAAGTTCCCCTTGAAGTCTGTCCAAGTCACTCATTATCTGCTTCACAAATATCATCACCGATGCAAAGAAGGTGGTGCGAGTCATGTTCTCGCACACTTGGCATTTCCTAGTAATGTAGTGAGCAACGGTTAAGATTCTCTCTCTGATTCTGCCCTTTTCTTGAAGCAACCGCCCTATCTGTTGGGCCCTGGCCTCCAAAGTCTGCTCGGTTACCTGGTTTTGTTCCTGGAGTTGTTGCAAGTCCATTTCTAATTGTGCCAACGCCGTGTAGCAGTGCTCTCTTTCAACCTTGAATTCTTTCGCCTGTTTGATCATTTTGTTCTCTGTGGCAATGACCCTTTTCTTTAATCCCGTGAACTCATTATCGTATTCTTCTTTCAACTGCTTAACCATGCGGGCCCGTTCTTCCGCATTTTTAGCCAATTGTTTTTGAACCCCGGCTAATTCCCTTTCTGCCTTGTTGAGGTCAAAACTGTAGTCATTCACTTTTTGTCTTAGATTTTCGATAAGCTTTGCATCCTTGGCACTCCTAACGGGATTTTCGACCGCTATCTTCATTTTTTGGATTTGGGCTCGTAAGACTTCATTCTCTTTGGCCAATTTCTTCTTCTCACCCTCATCGGCTGCGGCTTGCACACTGTTTTCAAACTGAATTTCTCGGACTTGCCTTTCTAATTCTCCTATTTTAACTCTGTATTCATTTTCTTTAGCTAACTAGGCCCATTGTTCTTGTGATGATTCGGCAAAATCCTGGAGGTGAGGTCTTTTGGCCGGCCTCCCAAATGCAACTTCCCTTCTATACCAAGCATGATAATCAGGTGACACTTCTCCTTTAGATCGATCCCGTACACAGGTATTCGCCGCCAAGTATTGACATTCGCTCCAGACCTGGCGAACCTTTGCTTCAGGAAACTGGCCATCAGGACCAATCTCAACCACTTGGATACTAAGATCGTCGTCTTTTGGCACTACTTGGCATCTCCCGAGTTGCCTTAAAACCCGATACGGAGCATAAGGCTGAATGCTCTTAAGACCCATCAAGAGGAAGTGCGGCCCCGCTGCTGGCATATATATGATTTCATTGACAGGTAACCATCCAAACGTCCACTCTATTTGACTGGCAGTGAGGGACCGAAAGTATGATGTCCAACCCATGACTCCTTCAGGCAGGCTGACCCCCTTAATCCTCGTATAAAACTCCTCTTTATAGGTTTTCTCTGTAGACCCATAACTC
>NW_017670622.1:8362-20119 GCF_001879085.1 Nicotiana attenuata
ATGGGGGTTGGCTACGTATCCCACACCCTATGGGAATCAAACTGGCATAGTTCGGGCAAATAAAATAAACTTTTTTTGAAAACAAGACCCTTTTTGTTATATTTTCCATTGGTAAATAAAATAAGACTCACTTTTTTCCTCTTTTTCATTTTCCATTGGCAAATAAAACAAACTATTTTTTTAAAAAAAAACAAGACTCTTTTCTTTTCCTTTTCTTCTTTTTTTCATTGGCAAATAAAACAAACTATTTTTTTAAAAAAAAAACAAGACTCTTTTTTTTTCTTTTTCTTCTTTTTTCCATAAAACAAACTAGTTTTGAAAACAAGAGTCTCTTTTTCTTTTTTTTTTTCTTTCTTTTTTTTTTTTCTCAAAAATTCGGCAGAGTTTCGACGCTATTTGGACATTGGTTTTTTCCCAAACAAGTAATTATCTCTCTTTAACCCTCATATCGCTATTTTCTTTAAAAATCGGTCAGCATACAAATCCAAAACAGATAAATGCACAAGTAGGATTCATCAGGATGGTCCATTATTCCGGGTACACCTGTCCTAGACGGACCCAACCTCTGTGTTGAGTCCCCTAAGTCATATGCACGTGATGCAAATAAGCGCTCCTACTAGGGATCCGGCATGAAGTCAAGTTATTCTAGGTTCAAAGCCTGGGTATATGTTCTAGACTGTGTACCCAAGCGGATAACTCGAGTCGAGGAGGGGGCTACGTACCGGGAACCAAACGGCCATCCGGCTTAGTAACTTGTCCGGCCTCTTTCTTACTTTAAGGTATGACACTAACAGAATAGGGAGTCTCCACCAGTGAGCACATCCCCGGAGATGAGAAGAGAAGAAAAGGATTTCGTAACAACTCTATATATACAATTCAAGTAATATCAAAAGCGGTAAAAACATTTTGCAGTCCCAAATATGTAATCAGATAAACAAATCCAAATACAACAATTATTCCAAGCTCGAATTCTGAACCCCGAACCAAAATTCTAGGTCCTTGTCCCCAGCAGAGTTGCCAGAGCTATCACGCCTCCTTTTTTTTACTACACCTCCGGAAGGGCGTAAAGGAATAGATGCCAAATCTAGGGTTCTGGACTTTAAGATCCAAAATTAAAGATATGGGGGGAGCGTTCAAGGGGAAATGGTTATGGCTTAGTGCTAAACGGGGTATGAGGATTGTCTAGTGAGATTTTAGGGCTAAGCAGAAATGGCGCCGCCACCGGAGAACCATAGCGGCGCTAGGGTTCATATCTTTCAAGGAAGATTCGAAGGGTTCTGGGCATGTTCGAAGGAACTTGATTGTGGATTGGGGGTGTGGGAATGAGGAGACACTAGGGTGTTCATTTGGTGGTGAACGGAGCCGCAGCCGCCACCGGAGGAGATGAGAATTTTAGGGCGGCGCTAGGATTTTGGGATTGGACTATATGGGCTGCTATTTCTCAGATTTGTGTGAGCATTATGAGCTGAACATTAGTTGTAGTTAATTTCATGGTAGGTTGATAGAATAATTTCATGATTAGTTATAGTTAATTTCCTGTCCGCTACCTCATACATCTGTTTAAAAAAAATGACTCAGTAGCGAGATGAGGCCTCCAGTAGTTATTTTCATTTTCAATCTGTAATGGAGCTGTTTGGAATGTATAAACTAGGGCTAAAAGGCTGTTTAATAATGCTAGATCAGGCGCTAGGCTGTAAACTGAGCATCATCGTGTTCTTTGTTATTCCAATAAAAATGATAATCCCTGCTTCACTGTTAATAAATGTGATTGGGTTTATAGGTAGATCACCATTAATTGACATCAAATTCTGTTTAAAATAAATCATCAGGTTCTCTATTTTCGCTTCACTATTCATACTGATTGAGCTTGGGCTCACGTCAGTTGGTCCATAAGGATTGGGCTCAGCGCAGGCCCAACTGAAGAACAACCAGGTCCCTATCCCTGAACGTCCTCCCCTCACTTTCAATTGGGCTCATTTTGGGCCCAAAGTTTGGACACTTCATTTAGATTGTCTGTCCAGTTATATGACCTCCAATTCGCTAAAGAAGCTCTCCTCTTGTTTAAATGTAGACTTGAACTCGAGACCCAAATACCTTGACTGCTTTTAATAATAGTATTTATTAATTAGCTAAGGCCCTTTTAGAGACAATACATGATAGAAAAATTGTAGTCCTTTAGGTTGGCTTTAAAATAAAACGAGGTGCGCCGCGCCAAATAAAATTACAAACTGCGCGGCCCTCTTTAATTACTTCTTTAAAAAATACTTAGACTTCGGGACATGCCATTTAGAGAATTTCATGGCCTCCCGCAAAGTTAACAATACGCTAGTTGCTTTAGGCTCGGCCTTTAATAATATTACCTTCCTAAATCCGGATGCACATTTATGTGACCCAAATCCAAATCCCAACGAAGTCGAAATGTGTCGAAAATCGCGAGTGCATTTATTTGACGTGATGCGAGACGTATTTTCACGACGTTGCAATTCTCTTTAAAAAATAATAATAAAGCGGTTCAAAGTTAAAAGCACATAGATTAAAACATGTACTAAAATCAAATAAATAAGCCAAATATGACAGTTGAGCGACCGTGCTAGAACCACGACACTCGGGAATGCCTAACACCTTCTCCCGGGTTAACAGAATTCCTTAATCGGATTTCTGGTTCGCGGACTGTTAAACAGAGTCAATTCTTCCTCGATTCGGGATTCAACCGGTGACTTGGGACACCATTAATCTCCCAAGTGGCGACTCTGAATTTTTAATAATAAATCCCGTTTCGATTGTCCTTTAATTGGAAAAACTCCTTTACGCCCTTCCGGGGGTGTAGTAAAAACAAAGGAGGTGTGACAGCTCTCGTTACTGAGTCATTTTTTTTAAACAGATGTATGAGGTAGCGGACAGGAAATTAACTATAACTAATCATGAAATTCTTCTATCAACCTACCATGAAATTAACTACAACTAATGTTCAGCTCATAATGCTCACACAAATCTGAGAAATAGCAACCCATACAGTCCAATTAGTACAACAATTAACAATGATCTAACTAGCACCAATGAGCTAAATGTCTGAGTACACAAATCAGGAAGTACACTCAGTCAAAACTCATGCTTCAATTCTTCACATAGATTCAATCTTCACGTTTTCAGCTCACAATTATCAGAGTTACAATTGTGTACCTGGAATTGAATAAAATGATGAGAAATAGGAGTCAGCTACGGCAGCAGATCAGCAGAAGTACACTACAGCAAGCAACAGCAGATTCCAATTCCAAAACCCAGAAAATGTTTTAACACTAAATCAACCAGTCAACCAACCCAAACAACTTGAATAGTACCACACAAACTCGAAATTAAACCCAGAAATACCCTCTGAAACTTCAGCATCTAAAACACAAGGAATTTCAAGCCATTCTCCTCTTTAAACTAAGCTAGAGACTCGAAATAGTTGCTCAAACTTGAAATTGATCTAAGGAACTCAACGTAATAGTATTTTTGGTTTTCTGTAGCTTTTTGTACCTTTTTTTGAAAGAAAACTAAGATCTAGAGGACTTTAGAACTTCAGATCTGTTTTTTGGATTTGAAATTCAAATATTCAGCTTCTGAAAACTGGTGGAAATTTGGGGGGGGGGGGGGAGGGAGTTTTTCAGATTCTCCAACTTGTAGAACACTTTTTGGGGGAAATTTTTCTGGGCTCCAAAACTTATTGAACAAGGCAGTATCTACTGCCTTTTATGGGCAAAAGTGAGGGCAGCCCTCAAATTTTCAATTTTCCTTTTAATCCTTTCTTAATTTCATTTTTTGCTTAAGTGTCCCTAAAGGGCTGCCTTGTTTTTCAATCTATACTACTAAATTTCCTAAAGTTCTAAATTGAACCCCATCTAGAGTGTTCTAGAGCTTCCAATTCAGCTACTAAAAGATTCCCTATTTTGAATTGCCCCAATTACCCCTTCACTAGTTCTGAAATTACTAACCCATGTTAACTAACCTAACCTTTCTAACTAACTGTGGTGTACATAACTATTCTGCAAATTAATCACCCAAATTCAATCACAACTCGTAAATCTAATTAACTACTAAATTCCAGATTACAAACTACTATTATCTGTGAACGACATCAAAACAAAAAAGAAATCCAACACTGGTAAATAGCAGAAATATTAATCATATTATTAAACTAAACTAATCAGATTATAACCAAACGACATTACAAACAATTACTAATTTTAAGCTCAANCATAATTGAAAGCTAATACTACAGGTCATCAATCAGACAGAGAAAATTGAAATGAACGTGTTTATCAGAAGGAACAACCAGCAATTTAACACCTAAAATCTAAGAAAAATAGGCAAGTAAAAAAACATCAGGGCACAACTTATGAAACATGAAGGAAATAAAGAGTAAAAAAAACAGATTAGATGGGACAGAAGAAATTGATTCAACTGGTTTCGACCCAATATGAAGTGAGATAAATGAAACAATTAAGAAGACTCACCAATTGATCTTGACCATAATAGATGATCACGCCCAACTCTAGTCCTAAAAAGGATAAGCGATCACTGCAAATATAATCCGGTCTAAAAGTCCGGAGTCGAATCCCACAGAGAACTAAGGCTTAGCTGTATCTGTTTAATATCAACAAGAAGACAAGATTGAAAATAAATAAACAGCTGAAAACTAACTATGCTTGAATTGTAAACAATTAGAATAAAGGTCTAAGGTAATGGTTTCCCCCGTTGTTGATTTCCTTATAACCGGTAAAGTAGAAGAATGGCCAAGGAATTCATACCTGAGGTGCGGGGGCAATGGCTTTAGCTCCAAAGTAGGAGGCTCCTCGATTGAGGGCTTTGTTGGAGGAGTCTTCCAGTTTTCAAGATCCAAAGATAGTTTTCGGGGCTCATAAGTGTACGACCCTATGCCTTGCAATGCATTTACACACTCCACATAGCCATCACTCTTCTTATCATCATCTAGGTTGAGCAAAACGGCTTCCACTTTGTCCTCAACATTCATTGTTGCACTAGCATCATCAACTATCACGTCGTCACCAAATCCACAAACGAACAAACTTCATTACTATTCAGTTGCCTCAATGATTTGCACACATGGAAGACCGCCTTTTCGTCACCCACCCGAAAAGTGAGCTCACCGGCCTCCACATCAACAAGAGNTTGGCTTTTAGATGAGGTATGTAGTCCTGTCTTTCTGGCAAGAAAAATTCCAGAATATAGGCACCTTGTTCCTCATTATTTGACTTCTCAATCGGCTCGGATGACTCTATTTTCATATTGTCATCCAAGCACAATGTAGAAAAATGTTTGGAGTGAGGACCACTGCTCTCACACACATGAACTTCAGGACTTTCAGCATCCTCAACATCAATGATACTAGAGTCAACAAAATTTGTATCTTCAATGTCCTTGGCTGACTCTAGACTCACTTCTTCAACATTGGCATCTTCAAATTCTAGTTGGCTATATTGTTGATGTTCTACTTTGACCTCCCCAATTAATACCTCAAATTCTTTCTCTTCTTGGCTACTATCCTCAATATTGGCTTGTTGGGCATTAAAAGCTCCAACCACTTGACTCAATTGAGCCTCCAACTTGCGAATAGTTGCCTCTTGCCTTTCTATGTGCAATTGTTTCTCATTGTTTTGTTCCAGAAGGCACTTTAGCATATCCTTGATCTCCTTCGGGTCCGTATTCCCAGGTTCTTTGTTCCTATTAACTTTACAAGAAAAGGTAGAACCATCATAGTAAGGGGTTGGGGAAAAATAAGAAATATAAGCACCACCATGAAGGTGACCATTTTTACCACCGCACACATCACACACATTCCACAAATAAGATTGAGTTGGTGCACATAACTCGCTCTTAGGAACGTTTTGAAAATTTTGCCACGGGTGGTTTCCTTCACAATATGTATAGAATTATCTACACCTAAATTCCCATAATTCCAAGATACCATGTTTCTCAAATCAACAGTTAAAAAAAAATACAAAAAAAAAAAACTAAAAGTTCAACTGGTTTCGACCCAATATGAAGTGAGATAAATGAAACAATTAAGAAGACTCACCAATTGATCTTGACCATAATAGATGATCACGCCCAACTCTAGTCCTAAAAAGGATAAGCGATCACTGCAAATATAATCCGGTCTAAAAGTCCGGAGTCGAATCCCACAGAGAACTAAGGCTTAGCTGTATCTGTTTAATATCAACAAGAAGACAAGATTGAAAATAAATAAACAGCTGAAAACTAACTATGCTTGAATTGTAAACAATTAGAATAAAGGTCTAAGGTAATGGTTTCCCCCGTTGTTGATTTCCTTGGTTGTATGTTTCTTATAGCGTTGACTTAGTTGCCTCTATCAATCATGAACTCTCCAGCTATCATAAATCTCTCTCAAGCAATTATGATAATTTACTAGACGCACTCTCTCAAGCTACGCTAGCTAGATTCGCATTACAGTTCACTTAGATCGCACCCGAGGTACCGTTATCTCTAATCCAACCTCTAACCCTCGGTTATGACTCTCGCCTATACTCCGGGAGTGATGTTGTTCAAACAACTACCTAAATATGCACTCTCTCTCAAGCAGATACATAATAAATAGGAACGGCTAATTGAGGATCCTTTCAATTAACCACAATCAAAATATAGTTGAACAAATAGAGATTAAACTAATTCAAATCTATATTACTTATAACAATCAATTCATCCCCAACGGGTTTCACCAAAACCTTAGATTAGAAAAGTTAGCTACTCATGAAAATAACAAAACTCACAAAATAATTCATATTCAAAGGTAAAAGAACAAAGAAGAAGATTAAAGATTGATGCTCCTTGCCTCTTGCCCTTCCTTCTGATGTTTTTCACTTCCAAAAATCATTCCCTTTCCCTCTTGGCCGGCTTCCCTCGTTTAATATAGGGTTTAGGGCTTAAAATCTCGTATTTTGCACTTTAGTCCCTGAAATTTATGCGTCCTGCCACGGTCCCACCGCGGTTACGCCAGGACCGCGGCCAGAATGGTCCTCTGAATCTTTGGTAATGTTCTGCCGCGGTCCTACCGTAACCGCTGTTATTTACCCTGTTCCGTTTGGAATTTGGAAACACGTAAAACATGAAAGTTGTAGCCCTTTAAGTTAGCTTTCCGACCATACATTGTGGAGCCCAAATGGTGTTCTGAGTAAAAAGTTATGTCTATTTTACTAGACAGTACACAATATGCCTCATCGAGTCTTCGTTTGTTCTCAACTATCAAATTTGACCCCCGAACACGATCCCGGCTTAATTCCTTGAGCTTTTACTCAGACTTCAAAGCTTCAAATTACTTAAATTCATTCCATAACATCTATATAGCTCGGAATTACTCCTACAAGGCATAAAACACACAATTAGTGCAAAACACTAGCGATCAAAGCGCAAACTCAACTAAAGTGCAGTAAATTAGAGTGTAATAAGCGACTAAAATACGTAATTATAGCCGATCATCAACACTCCACACTTACACCATTGCTCGTCCTCGAGCAATCAAACTACACTTTCTTTATAGACACGACCTTTTTAAACAATTCTCCTAACTCATCACACCAAGAGTATTTAAAATAGACCAAGCACAAAAGCGTAACATCTTCACCTCAAGATTTGACTCACAAGTACCACACGTTATTCACAACTCACCCACTTACTCTAATATAGAGGTCACTGACATTATCTTTCCTTCATGAATCAAGTGCCCTCACACAACAAAAGAGAGTAGTTCCACACAATAAAATTTAAGAACACTTAGGAACTCAAGATAGAAAGAATTCACTCACTCTCAAAAATAACATTCATATGCCACAAAAGATGCACCATAAGCTTGCCCGTAGTGTACTACTCCACTAATCGAGCTCATTCAATCTTGAATCAATTAGGACTTTATTTGGTTGTAATGTAGGCTACGGGACTGGGTAGGATATATTTAGATATACGAGTGACTACACCTCCCTAAGCACTTTAATACATATACTTTAACATTCAAACTCCATACTTATGTCAAACCAAACTCCACATTCACATCAATGTATATTATTCCATACTTCTTTAAGCACAATTACAGCAAGAGTCACCACTTATTAAAGAAATACTTTTTTTTTCCACAGCAAAATACAACTATATTTTTTTTTCAATTCAAGTGGCTCTTACTTGTTCAAAACAGTGCACCTTTCTCCTGATTTCATTAGTTCCACTCAAAAGCCAAATCAACCACCCCACACTTTAACTTTTACATAAATCATCACAATTCAAATGCTTATGAGAGGTTAAAAGGTTCAAATAGATAGTCCATTCAAACAAATGGGTAAGGCTTGTACTGTGGTTGCCAAAGAACAGGATTACAGGCTCAAAGGGGTTAACTACGATACATAACAATTAGGCGGGTAAAATATACATATCTGGCTTAACAAAGAAATGCCTATATCACTTCCAAGACTGAACAAAACTACTATTTCGCTTTGCAAACACGGGGCAAGTTCTAGGCATCAAATGCAATGCACGGAATAACACAAAACCTTACACACACATGGCACATAACTCACTCAGGATTGGATTCATCAAGACACCCTAGTCAAAGCAGTTAAGCAAAGTTAAGATCATACAGTTTAAGGTACTTCTACAAGAGTCAAAAACTGAGCCTAAGCGTCATAGCCAAAGTACTCACTATTCTCAAGGCATAACCAAGTCAGGAGATATTGCTTCAATTCAAAACACAACACAATGGCTCCTACTTACAAAAAAAAATTAACTACACCCGGTTCAAATAAAACCCTTGGAAAAGAACCGCGGCACAAAGAAAAACCAAGGGGGAATTATTACACTACCAACAAAGAAAATCTTTTTGTTTTTTTTTCTTTAGACTTAAATCCCTCAAGAAAATTGTCTAATAGATCCATCGTCGGGAAAAGTCCAATATTTTAAAAAAAATACGATTTAATTAAACTAATACAGCTAAAGTAGCATGAAAAGTCACCTAGACAATCTCATCACCCCACACTTAAAATTGTGCATTGTCCCAAATGCACAACATAACCATAAGAGGGTAAGAGAAACTCCCTGGTAGGCCAAAGGCCGAAGCACTAGCAGTTCATGGGGTACTCAGACTTCTCCCAGGCTTGGTCCTTCTTGCGGGTACCTCACACTTAGTTCCAACCATTTGATTTGTTGTTGCATCCTTCCAATACCTTTGCTTTCCATGCTCCTAAAAAAAATAAAAAAAAAATTGACACTACAAAAATAATACAATTAAAAAAATAAACAAATAAATAAAAGAAAGCAATAAAGCTGGGTTGCCTCCCAACAAGCGCTTGATTTAACGTCGCGGCACGACGCGAATCACTTTTTGCCTCCACCTCGAGCTTATGAATTGAACCCCAAGTTTTGCTTCAAGCTTATGATTATGCTCTTGTGTGACGACCCAAAGGGGTCATCACCTGTATTCCTACTCACTCTGTATTTCTGAGGCCGTGAAAACCTCACTTGGGGGTTGCCTCGAATTTGTGTGCGCAGTCCGGGCGCATAGCCGGAACGTTTAAAGATGAATTTGCGAGAAAGATAATAAAAAAAATTTGATGTTTTGATTGATTAAGGTGGACTTCGGTCAACGTTGGGAAAACGGACCCAGACTCGTGATTCGACAGTCCCGAAGGTTCCGTAGGATAATATGAGACTTGGGGATGTGCCCGGAATCAAATTTCGAGGTCCCGAGTCCGAGGAATGAATTTTTACGTGAAATTGTTTTCTGAAAATAATTAAAGAATTGGAAAGTGCTATTTGTTAGAAGACTGTGCTGTTGGGCTCGTATTTTGGTTCCGACGCCCGGCACAAGTCTTAAATATGAGTTAAGCAATTGCTGTGAAGTTTGGTTAGATTTGGNTTTCATTGGAAATCGGAAGGAAATCATGGGTCTTGAGGCCTAATTCGATGTTATTTTGGCGATTTGATCGCACGGATGAGTCCGTAGGATGTTGTTGGAGTTGTGTGTATGTTGGGTTTGGAGCCCCGAGGGCTCGGGTGAGTTTTGAGTGGGTCCCGGGAGGGTTTTAGACTTAAAAGTATCAGAAATTGCAGGTCCAGGTGTTGCAGGCCCCCAGCGCGGCCGCGATCATTTCTGCGCGGTCCGTGCTGGAAGCCGCGCGGCCGCGGTGCATTTCTGCGCGGTCCGCGTGGCTAGGTTCAGAGGGCCAGTGAACTCTAGGTCAACCAGCGCGGCCGCGCACCAAATCAGTGCGGTCCGCGCTGGATAGGTTCAGAGAGTCGTTTTCCCTCCCTTCCTCGGCGTGGCCGCGGGGCATTTTTGCGCGGTCCGTGCCAGTCCTTCAGCACAGTATATAAATCTAAGATTTTCAGTCATTTTGCACTTTTTCAAAACCCAAAACATAAGAGGCGATTTTCCAAACGATTCTTCTCCTTCAAAACGATTGGTAAGTGATTTCTAACTTATTTTCCTTGCTTCTTAACATCTTTAAACATAATTTCAACTTCAAAACAAAGATTTTAATGGGGGAATTTGGGAATTTAGGGTAGAACTAGGGTTTCAAAATTTGGGGGTTTTGGACCTTAATTTGAGGTCCGATTCCAAAATAATTTATATATCTGAGTTCATGGGGGAATGGATAATCGGGTTTTGGTTCGAACCTCGGGTTTTGACCACGTGGGCCCGGGGGCGTTTTGGGAATTTTTGAGTAAAACTTTGGGAAATTTACTTTTCATGCATTCAAATTAGTTTAACTAGCATTTGTTGATACATTTGAGTAATTTGTGACTAGATTCGAACGGTCTTGAGGTGAATTCGAAGGGTAAAGCTATACTAGAGGCTTGAGTTGAGTTTGGAGCTTTCGAGGTAAGTGTTTGGTTTAACCCTAGCTTGAGGGAATAGGAGTCGAGTCTTGTTTGCTAATTGCTAAATGATCGAGTACGGTGTATAGGCATGGTGACGAGTTCCTATACATTGGGGTCTAGTATGACCGTGAGTCCTTATATGTGAGTTGTTTGGATATTGTTATGCCTTCCATGTCATTGATGGCTTCTATACGTGGTAATCATATTAGGAATGATATTGTGATTGTAGAACTTTGTGGAGCATTGGCTCGGTCTGAAATACAAATGGTGAGAGCATGTGAAATGAGAAATGCCTTAGAGCTTGACACGAGTGCTAAGGAGAGTTAGGATATAAAAATGAGAGAAAAAGAGAAATAACGATTTACTCTTGCATGGTTGTCATTGGTTGTTTGTGTACCCTTGTTGGGATTTCTTCCCAAATACCTGTTTACTCCCTTGCCCTTTTATTTGTGACTGTTGCTTGGGCAAGGTTGAGAGTGATAATTGTGGATCGGGTTGCACGCCGCAACAGTGTTATAATTGTGGATCGGGTTGCACGCCGCAACAGTGTTATCTGTGGATCGGGTTGCACGCCGCAATAGTGTTATAATTGTGGATCGGGTTGCACGCCGCAACAGTGATAATTGTGGATTGGGTTGCACGCCGCAACAGTGATAATTGTGGATCGGGTTGCGCGCCGCAACAGTTATTGATAAATGTGTTTAGTTCGTCGGTATTAGTTTCTTGTTCACTTTAAATTGTAAGTTGTACCTAGATTGATTACTTCGGTATTTACTGTTACTGTTTGTTAGTCTCCCCACTAGCTACTGTTTTCCCCTTCCCATGTTTCTAGTTGTTCGGTATCTTGTTCCGTTGTATTGTAACCGCTACAGG
>NW_017670622.1:20139-49594 GCF_001879085.1 Nicotiana attenuata
GCTGGTATTTCTGTTGTTATTTCATAGTACTTGTTATACATATACACCTGCACAGGTTGTTTTTGGTAGGTCCTGTCTAGCCTCGTCACTACTTCGCCGGGGTTAGGCCAGGCACTTACCAGCACATGGGGTCGGTTGTGCTGATGCTACACTCTGTGCGTTTTTGCACAGGTCCAGGTATTGAGCAGCAGCAGCAGCATTAGCACGGGGGCGAACCTTCAGTCCAGAGAGACCCGAGGTAGCTTGCAGGCGTCCGCAGGCCCAGCGTCTCCCGTCTATCTTTACATTTGGCTGTCATTTCATTGTACTCGAGATAAACAGATTATGTTTCTTTCATACTTTGTATGTAGTACTCCCTAGATGTTCGTGAGTATGTGACTCTAGTCCCGGGGTAGAGATATATGTGTTGGAACTTCTGTATTATTGATCATCTATCTACATTTAAGTCTTTCCGTCGCCTTTATGTAATGTTGTTAATTGTTAAAAAGGAATAGGTGTTTAATGAAAATGCTAATTAAGTTGGCTTGCCTAGCTCTCATTAGTAGGCGCCATCACGACTCCCGAGGGTTGGAAATCCGGGTCGTGACATCTTGGGACGGTACAAATTCTTGCGAGCCAAAAATTAGATAAAATCTTATGCACTTGTTGGCTCTCGACCGAGGAGTGTCACCTTGCCTAGACGGCCTTGAGAAATCCAAAATATAAGGCTCATCTACCTCTTCCTTGGACTCCTTTTTATGCTCATAAGGGTGAGGTTTCATTTCACCGTCTGAACATAATGTAGAGAAGTGTTTGGAATGAGGCCCAACGCGCTCAAATACATGAACTTCAAGATTTTTAACCTCCTCGACACCAATCACACTAGAGTCAACTAAATTTGTATCTTCAACGTCCTTGGTTGACTCTAGTATTACTTCTTCAACATTGACATCCTCAAATTCTAGTTGGCTAGGTTGTTGATGTTCTACTCTGACCTCCCCAATTAACACCTCAAATTCATGCTCTTCTTGGCTACTATCCTCAATATTGGCTTGTTGAGCATTAAAAGCTCCAACCACTTGACTCAATTGAGCCTCCAACTTGCAAATAGTTGCCTCTTGCCTTTCTATGTGCAATTGTTTCTTATTGTTTTATTCCAGAAGGCACTTTAGCATATCCTTGATCTCCTTCAGGTCCGCATTCCCAGGTTCTTTATTCCTATTAACTTCAGAAGAAAAGGTAGAACCATCATAGTAAGGGGTTGGGGGAAAATAAGAAATATAAGCACAACCATGAAGGTGACCATTTTTACCACCACACACATCACACACATTTCATAAATAAGATTGATTTGGTGCACATAACTCGCTCTCAGGAACGTTTTGAAAATGTTTCCACGGGTGGTTTCCTTCACAATATGTATGGAGATCAATAGCAGAATTATCTACACCTAAATTCCCATAATTCCAAGATGCCATGTTTCTCAAATCAACAGTTATAAAAAAATCCAAAAAAAATAAAAGTTCAAACTTGAACCCTAGGAATATATACATCTACAACTACACCGTTAGTTCCCCGGCAACGGCGCCAAAATTTGATCATGCCCAACTCTAGTCCTAAAAAGGATAAGCGGTCACTGCAAATATAATCCGGTCTAAAAGTCCGGAGTCGAATCCCACAGAGAACTAAGGCTTAGCTGTATCTGTTTAATATCACCAAGAAGACAAGATTGAAAATAAATAAACAGCTGAAAACTAACTATGCTTGAATTGTAAACAATTAGAATAAAGGTCTAAGGTAAATGTTTCCCCCGTTGTTGATTTCCTTGGTTGTATGTTTCTTATAGCGTTGACTTAGTTGCCTCTATCAATCATGAACTCTCCAGCTATCATAAATCTCTCTCAAGCAATTATGATAATTTACTAGACGTACTCTCTCAAGCTACGCTAGCTAGATTCGCATTACAGTTCACTTAGATCGCACCCGAGGTATCGTTATCTCTAATCCAACCTCTAAACCCTCGGTTATGACTCTCGCCTATACTTCGGGAGTGATGTTGTTCAAACAACTACCTAATATGCACTCTCTCTCAAGCAGATACATAATAAATAGGAACAGCTAATTGAGGATCCTTTCAATTAACCACAATCAAAACTTAGTTGAACAAATAAAGATTAAACTAATTCAAATCTATATTACTTATAACAACCAATTCATCCCCAACGGGTTTCACCGAAACCTTAGATTAGAAAAGTTAGATACTCATGAAAATAACAAAAATCACAAAAGAATTCATATTCAAAGGTAAAAGAACAAAGAAGAAGATTAAAGATTGATGCCCAATGATCCTCCTTGCCTCTTGCCCTTCCTTCTGATGTTTTTCACTTCCAAAAATTATTCCCTTTCGCTCTTGGCCGGCCTCCCTCGTTTAATATAGGGTTTAGGGCTTAAAATCTCGTATTTTGCACTACACTCCCTGAAATTTACGCGTCCTGCCGCGGTCCCACCGCGGTTACGCCAGGACCGCGGCCAGAATGGTCCTCTGAATCTTTGGTAATGTTCTACCGCGGTCCTACCGTAACCGCGGTTTTTCACCCTGTTCCGTTTGTAATTTGGAAAAACGTAAAACATGAAAGTTTTAGCCCTTTGAGTTAGATTTCCAACATATATTATGGAGCCCAAATGGAGTTTTGAGAAAAACGTTATGTCTATTTTACTAGACAGTGCGCAATATGCCTCATCGAGTCTTCGTTTGTTCTCAACTATCAAATTTGACCCCCGAACACGATCCCGACTTAATTCCTTGAGCTTTTACTCAGACTTCAAAGCTTCAAATCACTTAAATTCATTCCATAACATCTATATAGCTCGGAATCACTCCTATAAGGCATAAAACACACAATTAGTGCCAAACACTAGCGATTAAAGCGCAAACTCAACTAAAGTGCGGTAAATTAGAGTGTAATAAGCGACTAAAATACGTAATTATAGCCTATCATCAACAGACGTCTGATTCGAGCCCCGAAATGATATTAGTCGTTTGTTCTTTGCCCAGAACAAACGAACAACACTATTTCGTGGCTAAATCGAGCTTCAACCTTGTGAAAACTTGGAGAAGGAACAAATGCCAAATCTAGGGTTCTGGACTTTAAGATCCAAAATTAAAGAGATGGGGGGAGCGTTCAAGGGGAAATGGTTGTGGCTTAGTACTAAACGGGGTATGAGGATTGTCTGGTGAGATTTTAGGGCTAAGCAGAAGCGGCACCGCCACCGGAAAACTGTGGCGGCGCTAGGGTTCATATCTTTCAAGGATGATTCGAAGGGTTCTGGGCATGTTCGAAGGAACTTGATTGTGGATTGGGGGTGTGGGGAGTGAGGAGACACTAGGGTGTTCATTTGGTGGTGAACGGAGCCGGCGCCGCCACCGAAGGAGATGAGAATTTTAGGGCGGCGCTAGGGTTTTGGGATTGGGTCTCTGATGAATGGGAACGAAGGAGACGGGTTTGAGGGGGGGTCCCGTTCGGACATTCTTATAGTAGGTGCCCCCCACTTGGGGACCATCCGATCAGAAGAACCTCGACGGCTCAGATTCAATCTAGCCTAAACGGGGTCGTTTTGCCTCGGGGGGGGGGGGAATTGGACCGGTTGAGGCGGGTTCTGGGCTTGGTCCACGGGTTTCAGGGGGGAAAATATCCTTGGGCTGGCCCAATTTTCGGGTCTTTATGAATGAGACCCAATTGCTTTGATTTCCTTTTTGTTTTCTTTTACAAAAAATTTATTTATTAAGATTAAAATAAAATCTAAATTAATTCCTAACACTCAATTAACCCTAAACTAATTAAACTTATATGATAACAAATTAAAGAAAAACTACTCAAAATCAAAGTTAAACTTAAAGAATGCAAAATGACTATTTTTGAGGTTTTGCTTTTTATGAAACAACTTAAATACCAAACAATTCTTAAAAATGCAAATTTAACTCCTAAATGCACATGCAACACATTTTTTGTATTTTTTCACTAATTAAAATGTACAAGCAAAATGCAAACAATTAACAGAAAATGCCACAAAAATCCACAAAATTGCAAATAATGGAAGAAATCATCTTGTTTGAATTTCTGGGAGTAATTCATATAGGGCAAAAATCACGTGCTCACATACATAACTACGGCCTCAAGCCCAAGTATGCATAAAGCATATAAACTACGGCCTCAGGCCCAAGTACAGGTGTTCAACATTCAGGAACTGAGAATCATACTGAAATAGATGATGTTGTACTGAACCATACTGAGTTATATAATACTTGAATGCTGAATAGAGCTAGACTAAGACATGTATTCATGAACTGATTATGAAAATTGAAACTTCAACTGTTTATGACTGAGACTCATGGGCATCAAACCCAACTCTATATTGATTACGCACTGATTTCACAACGTTCAGAATGAAAGTCATGAACGAGTTACGAAGCTAGAGAATAGAAGTTCTGCAACTATTCAAGAAACTAGGCTTAACTATGTTTCTGAGGCAATTGGTAACGTGGTAAAAGAAACATAGTGTAGGGAGAATAATTAACATTCTCAAACATAGAGAGTTAGCCTCACATACCTTAACTTCCTGCTCTTGACCGTAATACAACATTCGCCAACCCTTTCAACTTTAATCTATATCAATACAAGTCAAAGGGATTCCATATTAGCAATAATACTCATGTTTTGGTCACTTAGGCATTTTCTCAAATACTTGGTGGCATAAAGCTTCATAGCCCTTATTAATGTTGTTTCTACACCCAACAAGTCATTCTCTTGCTCCTAGATAAATTCTAAAATCTAAAATTTCTTATAATCAAAATCATTCTTCTTCACCCATAAGATAAACAACACCCTTAACTAATAATCAACAATCAACAAACCAAACCTATAATTTTTCATGATTTTCTATCAAACACATCAACTCATATCTCATGAACATAGAGTCTATAATCATTAATCCAATGGTATAATCAATTAGAGGGTGAATACATTACCTTTTAAAGTTCAATCCTCTCGAATTCGAGTTCTAGGGTTTCTTCTCTCAACAATGATGTCCCGATGGAATATCTAATTATATGGAGGGTTTACCCATGTTAATTAGATGTTGGGAGATTGAATTAACTTAGAATCACCATTAGAACTTACCTTGGATGCTGGAGGGACCTTTAAGGAGTTAGGTTTTTGAGAGCTCCCCTTCCTAGAGCAAGTTTTTGTGTTTTGGGTGTGTGGGGGACGAAGTAGGGCTTTAAAATGACCCCCCAAGTGTGCCCCCTGCGCACCTGAAGGCCTAATCGCGCACCTGACCGCGCAAAATGGCAGTAGTACTGCCATAAGTGCGCGGCCGCGCACGTGACCCTATGGGCGCGCACCTGGGCGAGCATATTGTGCACTAATTTGTAAAATGCACATAACTTTTTGTACATAGAACCATTCAGGCTCCACAATGTAACGTTGGAATGCTATTTCAAAGGCCAACAACTTTTATTTTTTGAGTTTTCCCAAAATCCTTACACATTTTCACTAAATCCTACTGGAAGACTGACCTTTTGTAAACTTAGTCAATTTTGTCGAATCTTATGCACCTCACTCTCCATCTTGATTCTAAAACAACTAATTCCACCCATACTCATCCCAATAGAACTTCACATGTCTAAAATGTAACATTACTACTCATTTAACATGTTCATACCTAAGTTAAATTTATGGGGTGTTACAGAGCTCGATTAGCAGAGTATTACACTACGGGCAAGCCTATGGTGCATCATTTGTGGCATATGAATGTTATTTCTGAGAGCGAGTGAATTTTTCCTATCTTGAGTTCCTACGTTCTTAAAAATTCATTTTGTGTGGAACTAAGCTCTTTGACTGGGTGAGGGCACATGATTCATAAATAAAAGGTAATGTCGTTGACCTCCATGTTAGAGTAAGTAAGTGAATTGTGAATAAGGCATGGTATTTGTGAGTCAAATCTTGAGGCGAGGATGTTACACCTTTGTGCTTAGACTATTTTAAAAATTCTTGGTGTGATGAGTTAAGGGAATTTCTTAAAGAGGTTGTGTCTATACGTGTAGTTTGATTGCTCGAGGACAAGCAATGTTTAAGTGTGGGGTATTGATGTGTGGCTATAATTCCATAGTTTAGTACATTATTTGCCTTGCATTTTAGGTGCTTTAATGATAAATCACACTTTATTGGCATGTAATGGAGTCTATTTTATGTGTAGGTGAAGTGGAGATGAAAGTAGAGCAAAAGGAATACTTAAAGTCTAAAGCGTGCTCGAAAACAGTTGAGAAGAAGAAAGAGACAAGTGAGCAACCTATAAATGAGAAAGCTGGCGAAGCCAGGCTTAGCGCAGGCGTTGAAGCTGGCGACACCGGGCCTTAAGCTCGCGTGGGAGCTGGCGAGGCGACGTAGAAAGCGAGATCCTCCTCGCGTGGAAGCGGGCGACACCACGCCTGGGGCGAGCTCAAGATGGCGTTGTACCTCGCGAGGCCAGATCTGAGGCGCGCACATTCCGAGCTGTGAAGGCTTATTTTATCTCATGGTTTGACTAGGACTTGGACTACGCGTTTAGGTATTTTCCTACACATATAAATTGACCTAAAACGGCACTTTTGAAGAACTTTTGCAATCGGAGGCAAGAATAGCTCGTCGAACACCCGTTGGGAGTTAGAATCATTGATTTCTACATCCTTTCATCTTTACTTTGTAATTTAATTATGCAAAATACTTGGGATATTGTTACTATGAGTATGAGTAGCTAAATTCCTAATCTAGGATTTTGATGGAACATATTGGTGGATGATTTTCCTGTTACGTTATTTAGATATGTTGTAGTATTTTCTCTAATTGTTTAACTATATTATTATTGTTGTTGATTGAAGGGACCTCAATCGACTGTGCCTATTTAGTGTGTATTACTCGGGAGAGAGTGCATATTTAGGTAGTTGTTGAACAACATCACTCCTAACGTATATGAGGGATCAATACAGGGGGTTTAAAGGTGGGATTAGGGATAATGAAATCTCGGTGCGATCCGAGTGAGCCGTACTCAATCCAAGCTAGCGTAATTCGAAAGAATATGTCTAGTAAATTGTGGTAGTTACGCGGGAGAGAATTACAACACTCAGAGCGCTCATGATCGGTAGAGAAGACTTAGGCAAATTTATAGAAAGCGTAGCAGAAAGGATTACGACAATAGGGGAAATCATAACCTCAAATCATTTCAATTCTTGTCTACCACCCATTCGTAGTTAGTTATTAATTATTGCATTTTCATTACGTGATATTTAGTTAGTAAACATCAAATTTGCTACTTAAATATTTCTGAAGATTGATTGCATAAATTTGTGTGAGTCTAGTAGTTGTATTTAATAGGTTAATTCCCTGTAGGATTCGACTCCGAACTTATTAACCGGAATATATTTGCAACGACCGCTTAGTCCTTTTTATAAGGCATAGTTGCACGTGATCAAACAATCGCATCTTTTATAGGAGTAACTGGCTTATTCTTTTCCTACATGGATACGTACAATAATTTGAATTTTATGCAAATGGAAGAAGATTAAATAAGGAAGCATATTGTTGTCAAAAAGGAATATGCTAGCAAAACAAAAAGTTGGCGGTGAGGAGTAGACTCCAAAAATCCAAATCGGTAATATATTGTCCAACAAAAAGTAGGATAGCAAGATGCGACGAAGAAAAAGAATTTGACCAAAGTCAGGCTATGTAGCGTTGGTGTATGCGCAGTTTAAATGGAAAGAAAAACCAGTCTCGGTAATTTATAATTATATTCTTAAATTTTACAAATAATTAAGGTTATAAAAGTCGATCAATATTTCAAGGTTATTTTAGTCGTTGAACATTTAGCATAAATTATTCGTGCTTTTATAATAACTAGTCTCTATAAACGTGCATTATATGTTTTTTTTTATCAATGTAAATCATCGCAAAAATTGTTAGGTATTATTAATTCTAATTGCATTAACTTAATAGCAACACTGCGTAAAATATTAACATTAAATAAAACAAACAAGTTTACCAGTGATGCCTCATGTTCCCAACATATTGTCTAGGCTATTCAAGACGTATGATCTATATTTTAAAAAATAAGGTAATTGTTATAATAAAATATAGAGCAATATATATTACCGTTCCCAAATAATAGCCTATAAATATAATCTTTTTTGTATATATATATATATATATATATATATATATATATATATAATATCATATTTTATACATTTTTTGGCTAGCGAATGTAGTTAGTTTCAGTAGACCAACCAATTTTTTATTTTACCCTATAATGTAGGCTACTTCTCGATTTGCATTTCAACATCTACAGCAGGTGAGTAATTAATTCCATCTCCCACATTTGTAACAAAATTTTCAAAACTTAAGAAGAATTTAATACTAACATAATAGAAGAAAATAATTTGGAAATCAGCATATATAGAAAGCTATAACTAATCAATCTTATGCAAATCTATGTTGTGTTCAAAAATTTATAAAACACCAAACAATTAAAATAAATAGCGCTTGTTCCATACTTTGGAGTTTGGACCAACATACAAAAAATAGTTCTAGATGACTTCTACTTATAATACGCAGGTTGAACCATTAATAACTAATCAAATAGTTTTATTTATATTATATTGTTATTTAATGTGAATTTGTTGTGTTCTATATAAATTCTAGTTAGCTTACAATTAGTCTTTAATTCTTTATATACGTACCAATCAATAATCACTTAGCTCTCTATTGTTCAACCTCTGTAAATTCCTAAAATTATACATACAGATCCTCTTCCTTTTGTAGAACTTTTCTTTTATAATGTGCTTTTTTAACTCAAGTTCGATTCTTATTAGTACATGATTAGGCACAGAACAGTATGAAACTTTCCTAGTTACTTCTAACATAACCCTAGCATCAATTATCAATTAACAAAACACGGTAGCAAATATTTTATATTCCATAATAGAATCCCAATTGATCCCAATCACATTGCAACTGAAACTCCCTTTTTCCATACAACACTCCATTAATTATATCAATCTCTAGATTTTCTATTATCATAAATATGTCATTCTATATAATTCTGGTCTGAAATAATTCTAGTATAATACAAAATTTAACTAAATTTTTTAATTATACAAATAGAATAATAATACAATGTATATGTGTAAATATTTATTTATGCATTTTATTTATAAAATATTCCTAGTATATTTACAGAATGGGTAAAACATACATAAGATATATATATCAATATACATGAAATATTTATTAAATAATTTTAGTATATTTCAAATTTAATTAGAAAATTAAATTATACAAAAACTATAATAATTGTATAATGCATTTGCCTTATTCAAAGGTCACGTGCAATAAGCTACAAAACTTGACCTTTATGTAGAAATAGGATTGCTCATTTACTATTCAATTAAGGATTTTTTACCTTCCTATACCACATATGAAACCTTATTACCCTCAATGTTTAAGGTTTGAGTTAACTACATTTCAGTATACCAAATTACCATTTATATACCATAATTCAAATCAGGGATACAATTTAGGGTGTATTTATATTAGGCATAATTATAGGACCCCTGATTCTAAAGACCAAAAAATTAGGCAAATTGCTATTCACACACCCCACCCCTATTTCTAAAGACCGAAAAATCGGACATTTGAAAACCCTAGACCTAAAGAGTGACCTGTTTCAATTTCTTTGCAATTGACAGACAGAGGAGTATTTTATTTGTATCCAATTTCAATGGCAACACTATATGTCCACGGTGGCAGTGCTAAGAAGCATTTGTGGTATTGTATTGATACAGAAAAATTAAATTGCATTTCAGATGGACTTTCTCCGGTTGCTCAAATGGAGTTGGAAGCCGGAGGAGGCATATTTCCAGTTGGAAACTCGAAGAAGAAGAAGAAGAAGACGACATATTTTCAGAATTTGTAGATAAATTGTAGAAAAATTAGAAAAATTGTAGATAAATTGTAGACTGTTTTTTGCAGAAAATTTTGTAGAAGCTTTAGTCGTTTTGGATTTGTGAAAACAGAAAATAATGCATCTACAATCAGAATACAAATAATCTACAATTTATCTACAAGAAATCTACAAACTGGATACATTGAATTTTAATATCCCAATTCTCATTTCAATTGTAGCATAATTGGCATTTTCGATATAATTGTAGAAGATTTGTAGAAGTTTTAGTCTTCCCAATCTACAATTTATCTACAATTCTACAATATTATCTACAATTTATCTACAATTTCTGGAAATATGTCTTCTTCTTCTTCTTCTTCGAGTTTCAATCTGAAATTCAGTCAAAACCAAGTCTAATCTTCACCAAAACCCCTTAAAATTGAGATATAAACTCCTAAACATATTCCAAATTATTTACAACAACACCCAATCCAAACAAATAATGATTTTTGAAAATTAAAATTTGAATTGAAAGCTTTCAAGCTTTTTAATGGCTATCAATGGTGGAAAATATATGGAAGAACAAATTTTTTCAACTTTGAGTTGTTGAAACTCGAAAATTTGAATTGTTCGTTCTTTTTTTTCCGAGAATTTGAATTGTAGTTCTGGAGAAAAATACGCAGATGGGAAATCTCCCTTTCCTTTTTAAAAATTGAATTTAATGTAGAATCAATTAACACCAAGATTCTCTCCTTAATTTTAGCGTGTTTTTTAGGGAATATTCTGCCCTTTAATCCCTAATAGTCGAATGGTATATAAATTGTAGTTAAAGTGTGGACTGAGCAGGTAATTAACAAACTATGCACATTTAGGGTAATAAGGTTTCATATATGGTATAGTTAGGAAAAAATCCCTTCAATTAATTAATTTTATGAAAGAGAAAGAAAATAAGAAGAGAAGAAAAAAGATTATTTTTCAATGTTACAACCGAAGGGGGCCCCACTTGATCTGTAAGTGGCATTTTTAAAGTGCTGCAGTGACACGTGGCATGGAAAGTTGAGGTGGACCCCATAATTCTAGAAAACTTATCAAATGTGTACACTAACAAATACAATACCTTGAAAGCATATAAACTATGAAATTCCAGAAATATCCCCATGCCAGACATGTTGACCATGAGATGCCTGGTTATCCCCACTTATAGTATAGGAATAGAAATAGAAATAATAAGCGGATAAGGTCTAATAATATCATTAAACTATTGGATATAGCTCAATTTTGTCCTCCGTTAGTAAATTGGGCCAGTAATATCACCCACTTTAGCAAATTGGGCCAATATGCCTTCAACCTAACAGCTAAACACATAAGCCTTCTCATCAGCATTATTTAGCTGACATGGCATCCACATAAGCTAACATGGCATCCACATAAGCGGATCCTCATAAACCTGCTTGGATATCCAAATAAGCGGACCTAAAAACGCAAAGAGTTAGTAACCACAACCATTAAACCTAGTTCTTCCATTAACAGAGACGATTTGAGACTTAAGAGGATGATACGATCGAGCAAGGCTTAACAACACAAATTGAAGATCATCTGAAGATATTTAGGTAATTTCTCCTTCCATTTATTGGGTCTCTATCTCGAACAAAGGGATTAATCATTTCTTTTTGTAATTTTCTAGGGTTTTGTCATGTTTTGGTATTTCTGATCCTGTAGCATAGTGTATAGTGTTTGCATGTGGGTCTGGTACTCTTTTTGTTTGTTATCTTTGTTGTTTTCTTATGTGGTGTCAATTTGTGCCCTAAGTCTACATCGTCTTTGGCTGCAAGTGTCCTTTTAACATATTTTATCATAGTGTGGAAGGGTTGGGTGTGCATTTCTTCTTAAAGACAGTATTTTTTGCTTTCGACTGTGGTTTGAAATCGACAAAACATGTGCTATATCTCTTAAAGTGTGTGCTTTATCCTTTCCACTATATTATATGCAGTAATATATTGTATGTTCAATATTTTATTGTCAAAGTTGTTAAATTATTCACGTGGTCCCTCTATGTTTTCTTCTGTGTCTATATTATAGATATTTCAATATGGGGGACCACGAAGAGCCAGTTTCAGGTTAATATCAGTGTGAATTAGGTACTGATTGTGAATCTGATAGTGATAAAAGTTCAGATTATGGTTCAGATGTTAGTGAATATGATTTTCAAGAATTAGAGTTACTTGGGTTGCAAAAGGGTAAAGAAGTTAATGATAAGCTTACTCACTACAAAGAGCTTGATAAGTCTATGACATTTAAGGACTTGGATGAGGCCAAAAAAATCATGAACTTCTTTGCTATTGCAAATTCCAAACCTTTGACACTTAGAAAAGATGATAAAACAAGAGTAAGGTATAGATGTTTAGTAGGCTGCCCTTTTGTATGCCTCATCTCTGAAGATAAGAAGGGTCCTGGCTTTAAGATAAAAATATTGAAGACAAAGCACAACTATGAAGATGCATTTGAGAATCCTAGAGCCAAAACAAAAACTTTAGCTGAATATTTCAGGAGTAAGGTGCAGAATAACCCCAAGTACAAGATAAAGGATATGAAACTAGATTTGAAAAATCAATTTTCATTGAATGTACATAACTCCATATTGAAAAAGGCTAAGAGGATGGCACTTCAGCAATTGCAAGGAAGCTTTTTAGATGACTATAACAGATTAGAAGCATATGCAAATGTGATTAGGGAGAGCAATCCTAGTAGTGATGTGGTTATCAATTTATCAAAAGATGCCATGGCTGAAGGTAAAAGAAGATTTCTTAGAATGTACATATGCTTCAATGCAATGAAGTTGGGGTTCAAACAAGGGTTGAGACCATTCATTAGACTAGATGGGACTTTCTTAAAGGGTCATTGCAAGGGGCAACTATTGGTGGTTGTTGCACAAGATTGCATGAATCATTTCTATCCCTTGGCCTGGGCTGTAGTTGACAAGGAAAACACCTTGACATGGACATGGTTTCTGGAGCTACTGAAACACTCACTGAATCTGAAAGATGGAACCAATATTACCTTTATGTCTGATATATAAAAGGTACAACTTATGATTTTGTTTAACTGACTATTCTAGTTATTTTTAAATTATTATATAGTTAATTCTGTTTAAATTTACATGCTCAGGGCCTGCTGGAAACAGTAAGAACTGTCCTCCCTCTCTCAAATCATAGGTTTTGTGTGAGGCATATTGAAGCCACTAGAGTAAGAGGATCAAAATTCAAGGAGAGATGAAGAAATACCTATGGTGGTCTGCTTAGAGCCTTATGAGGAGGACTTTAAAGATCAACTAAAGAATCTTGGTGAATTGTCTGTTGATGCTTCCAAGGAGTTCCTTAGGTATCCACCACAGAATTGGTGTAGGTCATACCTTGATACATTGTGCAAAAATCAGATGGTGGACAATAATTACAGAGTCCGTCAACTCTTGGATCTTAGAAGCAAGAGGCAAGCCTATCCTAAATATGCTTGAGGATATTAGAATCAAGGTCATGAACAGGTTGAGAGAGAAGGAAGAAGAAGCTAGAACATGGGGAGGTGAGTTTAGTCCTAACTGCATGAAGTTGTATGTTGTTTATTTGAAGGTAGCCAACTTATGTACTGTTCATTTCAATGGTGATACTGGCTATGAGGTTTCTGAGGGTGATGATAGACATAGAGTGAACCTAGTGGAGAAGAAATGCACTTGCAGATCCTGGCAGTTGACTAACATCCCATGCCCTCATGCCATCAGGGCACTAAAATACAAGAGAGAGGATCCAATGGCTGACATTAGTTGGTAGCACAGCAAGGAAGCTTACCTGATGACATATAGGGCCAAGTTGATGCCTGTTAGAGGTGAAAAGTTCTGGAAAGTATTACCAGAACATGCTATGGAACCTCCTCCACTTGCCAAAACTGTTGGAAGGCCAAAAGTCAAAAGAAATAGGGAGAAGGATGAGGCTAACAAGAGACAAGGAGATAGGGCTGCATCAAGAAGGGGAACTAGAATGACATGCAGCATTTGTGGTGAACTGGTCCACAATTCAAGGACATGCAAGGTACTTGCTTCTTAACTTATCTTTCTTCCTATATAATTGCAGTTATTTAATAGAAAGTTTTTCTTTTTAATAGGTTGGTGCAAAAGAAAATGTTGAGGATGTTAGTTGTTCAGCCCCTAAACCAACATAAGAAGGTGAACATGAAAGTGAATTTGTGTTCATGCCTATACCTAGAGTACCAAGACACCAAACAAAACCCTTTGATGATGGTAGTGAGCATGAAAGTTGTCACGGCCCAAAATCCACTAAGGGTCGTGATGGCGCCGGACACTGCTGTCAGACAAGCCAACCAAATCACTTAATCAAATTCTCGTTTTAATACTTTTGAAATCTAGGATTTTCCTTCAAATTTAGCAATTTAAAAGATGATTGTCTCAAATCAAATTTAAATGATAAGCAGTTAATACAAAATACTTCAAACCATCCCAGAACCTGGTGTCACAAGTGCATGAGCAATTTCTAAGAAAAATCAAATAAAGTACAACAACTGTCCGAAACACAATATTGGACAGAAAATAAGTACAGATAATTGAAAGAGACTCTGCTGACTGCGGGTCGCCTCGAGAAGTGCAGCTCACCTAAGTCTCTGTATCCACCATGCTGCTACACCCAGTAGGCCACTAGAGTTACATATACCTGTGCAACAAAAATGCACAGAAGTGTAGTATGAGTACGAAAACAACGTGTACTCGATGAGTATCCCGTCTAATCTCGAAGAAGTAGAGACGAGATGGTCAACTTCGACACTTACTAGTGGTCCAATAATAATATGGTGAAGATGTGAGGAAAACATGGATTTATCTAGCAATTATAACTCATAGAGCAAGAAAACAGGTAACACCTTCTCAAATAATAAGGAAATTCCAAGATTTACTTTTCGTTATCTTTATTAGTTTATAGCGGCCATAAAAAGGCAATATCAACTTCAATAAGTTTCAGGATAAGCAATGCAAGCATGCAAATATGCCGAGGCAACGGCCCGATCCAACAGAAATAAACTGTGCACTTGCCGAGGGTCGACGGCGCTCCTATAGATGCATCTATTTAATCTGCCGAGGCGTTCGGCCCGTCCCATAAATAAACACACATACACTCAATCAAGAAGTCCACACGGAGTAATTATCCAATGAAAACAAATCCTCTTTTAACCATTTAAGAAAAATGAAGTTTTATCTATTTAGAAATTCGTTTACTAATTCGATGTGATTTAAGCAATTCAAGCTATCAATAGGTTCGTAAATAATCCAAGTATAGCATGCTTTTGGGTCCTAACTACCCGGACAATAGCACAATAGTAGCTATGCACGGACTCTCGTCACCTCGTGTGTACGTAGCCCCCACAAATAGGAGCACATAATCAATTATTTCACCTATGGGGACAATTCCCTCTTATAAGGTTAGAAAGGAGACTCACCTCGCTCCGAAGATCCGTAACCAGCATTCCACGCCCTTCTGAAGACTCGAATCGACACACAACGCTCCAAAATTAGCCAATGATTATACAAATCCATTAATATATGCTAAGGTACTCATTATAATTCAATTTATAACAATTCCTAACCCCGATCGAAAAGTTGACAAAAATGCCCTCGGGCCCACGTGCCCGGAATCCGAAGTTTTTCGAAGATAAAGTTTACCCATAGCCTCACGAACTCAAATATATGATTTTCTCTAAATTCCATATGCAAAATCGTGGTCAAAATCCAAGAATACTAGTTTTCTAGGTTTTTTTCCTCAAACCCCAAGTTTTCTACAATTTCCATGTTTAAATCCATATATAAACCTTGCATTTAACTCAAAACTGGCATAAATTACTTACGTCATGATGAATGACGGAACCCCCTCTTCAAAAGCTCCAAAAATCGCCCAAGCCAAGAGAAAAATGGGTGAAATGAACTCAACCCCGATTTTTAAACATTCTGCCCAACCCAGGTCTGCCCTTCTTCGCGTTCGCGACATTCCGCTCGCGTTCGCGAAGGCCAGTCACCCAGCCCTTCGCGTACAAGGTCTCGCGTTCGCGTAGGCCAAAGACCCCAGACCCAGTTTGTTTTTTCCTTCTACGCGTTCGCGATCTCCTCATCGCGTTCGCGTAGCAGCTCAGCCCACCCCTTCACGTTCGCGACTCCCCCTTCGCAATTGCGAAGGCCAAAACCAGCAGCCTCCCACTTTCCTCTTCGCGTTCGCGAGACTCCCTCCGCATTCGCGAAGAAGGAAACCAGATACCAGCAACCAGCAGCAGCTTTTTACCCAAATTCAATCCGTTAACCACCCGGAATCCACCCGAGGCCCCTGGGACCCCAACCAATCATACCAACTAGTCCCAAAACACATTACGGACTTGCTCGAGGCCTCAAATCACATCAAACAACGCTAGAATCATGAATCGACCTCCAATCCAAGCTTTATGAACTTTAGAACTTCAAACTTCTGCTTTCGACGTTTAAACCTATCAAATCACGTCCGATTGACTTCAAATTTTGCACACAAGTCATATTCGACATTACGGACCTATTGCAACTTCCGAAATCGGATTCCGACCTCGATATCAAAAAGTCCACTTCCGGTCAAACTTCTCAAAAACCTTCAAATTTATATCTTTAGCCAAATGACTCCAAAATGACCTACGGACCACCGAATTCACTTCCGATCGTGCTCCCAACTTCAGAATCACCATACGGAGCTATTCACAGACTCGGAATCCCGAACCGGGCATACGCCCAAGTCCGAAATCATCATACAAACCTGCTGGAACTTTTAGATCCCGATTCCGAGGTCGTTTACTCGAAAATCCAATCCTAGTTAATTCTTTCAACTTTAAGCTTCCGAAATGAGCATTCTCTTCCCAAATCAACTCCAAACTTCCCGAAATTCAATTCCGACCACGCGTACAAGTCATAACACCTGAAATGAAGCTTCTCATGGCCTCTGACTGCTGGACGACACGCTAGAGCTCAAAACGACCGGTTGGGTCGTTACATTCTCTCCCACTTAAACATACGTTCGTCCTCGAACGTGCTGAGAACTACACTGAAGTAGTCTGAAATCACTGTTTAACTTCTCATGCACCTCCCCGTGCTACCACAACTTAGTTGAGCACATTAGCTCGATAATTCTGAAGATATTCCCTTTTATTCAAGCAAATAAGCCTTAGAGCCCAATTCCAACATCCAAAATTCTATGCCCGACCTGCTTCCAACATACGATCACCACGTCAATCACTACACGCTGTACCCAAACATGACTGCATAACTTTGCTGAATTCACACCTTGCATCACTTTACTCACCGGACCACAATAACATTTTCTGATCAACTTAGTCGAAATTCCTCGAACCTAATGCTCCCATTGCACCCCATGACATACACATGTCTTACTCTAACTCTTACAATACCGCCACGACCGAAGAGATGTGCAGAAATTCATAATCAACTGCCGAGTCAACCAATCATTGAGTCTATACTTCTGACAAGAAACATTACCACATTCTGAACCAAATAATGATCTTTTCTCCTTAATATATTTCACGTAATCAGATTGCACTGATCCTAAATCCAACAATCTCGTCTCACCCAGTACGAACTGCTCAGGCAATAAGCCATCCCGACATGACCAAAAGTCTCATATGATGCCATAATGTGCCAATAGGCTACCAATTAGAATGCGATACAAAAAGGAAAATGAACTCTGAAAAGGAATTTCAATTACCCCGCCCGCGAATCATACATGCGACGTGGGCGCACAACTAATATGAGCTTTCCTCGAAAAATAGGAAACAGATCACATAAAAACAAATATGAGGAACTGTACCGAACATCACACTGTTGCGGCGCGCAACCCGATCCAAACAACATACCCATGGCGGCGTGCCACCCGATCCACACATCGAACTCACATAAGGAGATATACGTCGAGCTAAATTGCTCGCTAAAACGAAATACCAAATATCGGTCAGAAACACGCTAGGTGCATAATACCATCCCTGAGGGAACAGATAGCGCTATAGGCTACGAAATTCAAGCACAACTGAGGTGCGATACCCGATCCGAATCTCAAGAGCCATCCTGCTCATATAACATCATCGCTACGCGGAATCTCAACACATAAGAAATTTACCAAGCCGTCTCACAACTCATACGGCGCAATATATATATCATTGCACGAAATAGCTGACGACAAATAACACCCCGACTGCTCTTCCATAAGGAACGCTTGCTGAAATAAACACAACTAGCCTGACATAGGGCCCATATTCACGCTTCAATCCATCCACCGACCTCAAGTCGATCCTGATCGTATCAAACTAGGCCATAACCTTTCAAAGGTCCATACTAACTTCCCCCTTCTTATAACATACAAGAACAACCGTCATAATCGGAGTACTCATCCACAGTCCACAACTCAGAATCCGAGTGCCCTCCAGGCATCAATTTTCAATTTAACAAAATCACTACAACCTTCATACTCGGTTTAAATCTTTAATCAATCAAGTGACTACATGCCACATTTATACAATCTTCCTATGGGACACACTCCCACAACCTACCATAACAAATAACTGGGTCTTACCTCCAAACCACCGGCTGCACTAACGCTGAAAAGCGATTAAGAATCATTAACCAGGATGCTAAGCTTTTTTCACAAAACACCGATCTCAGGTGACGCTGAAGACAATACCGACTTACCTTAAACATCGAAACTCCTTTCCTGCTCATCTGAGCTCGTGACATCCTTGTCCACACCGAACTGTTACCTTGATCTCCACTTCAAATTCCATACCACTCACTGCAACTAACTTGCCAACATACGATAGAACATGCTTTCCATCATAGATTCGGAACCACTATTAGGTTAACACTTCATCATATAAAACTTTCCACTTAACTCACTTCAGGAGAACCATGGCAGAACACTGGTGAATTCTCATGACCGTAGAATATGCAAATCTCTAAGTAGTGGTCTAACCCTACCATAACCCTTCCAAGATCCGCCTATACGCAACAGGCCATAACAGTGGAATACCTCTGAATAAAATCAATTACGGCGGCCGATAGGCCTCACACGTACCATCACAAATCACTTGCATAACTTGATCACGTTGAAGGAACTGATCACTAACACCAATATGCCAAATTCAACTATGGCTAATCAATCTACCTTCTTCCAATTTATCCTTGATTGCCTTAGAGATAATACTAACTCCATCCAACACATAACATACTCCATCTGCACTCATCTCGAGTGACCTTGAATCACGAGACCATGCTGTCCCGAATCCCACGAACCACTTCATACCTTCCTTGCGCGCATATTCGCACCCTCAACTGATATGCCCATTCTGCTAATCCTATTACGAATCCGAAATCTCTTCTCATTTTCCTCTCAAGTTCTACACTGCAAGTCGAAACATCACAGAACACTTTGTGCCTCTTCTCATAGGCTGCTATCAAGCTCGATTCTAAACCGTATCTATAGGCTCGAAATCATTAGGCATCACACTTTATCTTTTGAATTCACTAGGACCGTTGTTGAGAGCCGCCCGCTCTGACTTGGCCCCGAATATAATCAATTCCATAAATCTTCTAGCACATGAATAACCCATTGGTGATGCACCTGGCAGAATCCCTTCCCTTGGAACCTGCATCTTTACAAACACAATCTTGAATCCTTCCCCAAGTCTGAACATGGGCCAATAAGGCCAACGATAGCCCACCTTTAATAATTCCTCTGCTCAAATTACCACTTATGGTCTTTTCCTGTAGCTGAAATAGCCCATCAATATGCTAATAACCAGAAACCTCGCAAGTAATTAACCATGCAACCCCATCATAGGCGGTGGGACTCTCCCACTTAGCTCGAAGCCACTATTACACAACTCTGGAATTTACCATGATTCTTAATCTCCTATTGACATAACCTTACGCAATCAACTGCCAACATGCTCGGTATCTTACTGTAGAAACCCCCTTTTTATACTCAGAATCATCAACAACATTCGCACGACCGATCCCTTCGCTGTATAACCAATAGAAGTCTTCGCAGAAGCTCGTCAACCACGCGATCGCAATCCTGCTCACAGGGATGAACTACCTGTAGAAATCACTCCCGATATCTTCCAGCGCTGCTACACGGGGTAAAATCACTACGACATCAATAACTCGTCCAGAGTCCGAGCTGACACTCCAGCTGCACAAGTCCATTCACCCCTCGTGGACACCCATTAAACGTGCGGCAGCATCTTCCAAATTCAAAGTTATGTTGTATCCTTCTTTATTCAAGCAGCTCCTTCCCGTTATATCAAATCTCCTGCCGCATAATAGTCCATACTTCAAATTAATCCGTAGGCCCAAACCACCAATCACCAAAATTCCCGAATCACTCCAAACTCTTATCACGGTGCATAGTCATCCTACCACAATGCCCATATGCAACTCCGCCACTCTCCCACTTTGGCGGAACGCATCCCTTTAATCGACTATTCGACCCTTGGCCCCTTATACTCGGCCTTCTAGAAATCCTTTGCCACCGCCTGACACTTCGCACATGTCTATTCATCCTTTGCTGCTCAGTTGTTGCCTTAATTAAAATCTATCTTCGTGGCACTTGAACCACCATTGCTGCTAACTTCACGCCTTGCGGAAGATCATCTTTCTCATACCGTCGACATTAGAAACACCGATTCAATCCTGAACTACCGCACCCTGCGATATCTGACAGCCGCATTTTCAATACTATTTAACAATAGCTTGCCCCAAAGGCGAATTGTAGAAGGTCATAACACCGGCGAGCTTAGTGCGCTCAATAAGGACAATGACACCTCATCATAGAAGAAAAAACTCCACCACGCTCACAAATACCAAGTCTCATTCCTCTTCCATCCCGAATCTGCACATTCTTAGTTCGATTGCCTTTCCCCTGCCGGAAGTAAAATACTAAATCTCTGAATCACGCACTGAGTAAACTTCCCTTCAACTCATTCACTGCCCCGATACATGGGCAAACATCCTACCATCATATCACTACTGTGGAACAATAGTTTATAGCATCATGGCAACTTGTGCCTAGCCTCAGAGCCCTCAGAAGTACCGCTACCGGGCCGAAATAATAAAATATCCTTCTACAAAGCGATGATAATAATCCGATCAGGTATACCGGGAGAAATATCTCGTATCACATCTGTAGTACCATTACGGTTCTTCAATTCTCATTTTATAACAAGCGGTTCGCGCCGCGTAGGATTGAGTAGGAATGATTAAAGGCATACGCCTCCAAGGATCAAATCGCACGATAAGGAATCAAGAAGGGAAGTACTCCTAACAGTCCTGCAGCCTCCCGAGGATAAGTACAGACGTCTCCGTACCGATCCGCGAGACTCTACTAGACTTGCTCATGACTCGTGAGACCCTAGGAACCTAGCGCTCTGATACCATGTTTTCACGACCCAAAATCCACTAAGGGTCGTGGTGGCGCCGGACACTGCTGTCAGGCAAGCCAACTAAAATACTTAAGTAGATTCCAATTTAGACAATTTTGAAAACCCAGATTTTCCTTCCACATTTCATAAGTAAAGAGACAACTGCTTCGATTCAAATTAAATAATAAGCAATTAATACAAAATATTTCGAAACCATCCCAAAACCCGGTGTCACAAGTACATGAGCAATTTCTAAGAAATAATATAATACAACATCCGTCCGGAATACAGTGGACAAAGTAAATACAATGTACTGGAAGGGACTATACTAGCTGCGGGCCGCCTCGAATAATGCAACTCACCTAGTCCCCGAATCATCTGTGCTGCTACGCCTAGTAGGCCACTAGAGTTACATATACCTGTGCAACAAAAATGCACAGAAGTGTAGTATGAGTACGAAAACAACGTGTACTCAATAATTATCCCGTCTAATCTCGAAGAAGTAGAGACGAGATGGTCGACTTCAACACTTACTAGTGGTCCAATAATAATATGGTGAAGATGTGAGGAAAACATGGATTCATCTAGAAATTATAACTCATAGAGCAAGAAAACAGGTAACACCTTCTCAAATAATAAGGAAATTCCAAGATTTACTTTTCGTTATCTTTATTAGTTTATAGCGGGCCATAAAAAGACAATATCAACTTCAATAAGTTTCAGGATAGGCAATGCAAGCATGCGCATATTATGCCGAGGCGATGGCCCGATCCAACAGAAATAAATTGTGCACTTGCCGAGGGTCGACGGCGCGCCTATAGATGCATCTATTTAATCTGCCGAGACGTTCGGCCTGTTCCATAAATAAACACACAGACAGTCAATCAAGAAGTCTACACGTAGTAATTATCCAATGAAAAAAAAAAGAAAAAAAATAGTGAAAAAAAAGAAAAAAAAAAGAAGAAAAAGAGAGTGAAGTGTTAAGATAAAGCGAGGGGGCCCAATTATGTTTTCTGTCACATTTTTGTTAAGGAAGAGAAAAAAAATGAAAAAAATGAAAAATTCAAAAAGATTTTGCACTTTTGCATCATTTTTCGAGACATCAAAAAAACAAAAAAACAAAAAAAAGAAGAAAGAAAATCCAAAAAGATTTTGCATGTTTCATCATTTTTCAAGAAAAAGCAAAAAAATATGTTTTCTCTAAATTAGTTGGTTTTTTTTAATTCTCAACCGTATCCAACCTCCCCGAACTACGCATACCTGATTCTCGTCTTTCGGGGCGTGATACGTAGGCAACCCACATAGGGTCCGGTCTTCCTAGTAAATCTTAGGTTCTTGGCTTTGCGGGTAGCCAAATTTTACACTTCTAGCCACCTTTTGGCTAAATAAGTCATTTTGCAAAAATAATCGCAACCATGTCTTGCATGTGTTAAATAGGGAATGTTATCGTCTCACACAGTGTTGGTTTAAGTTTTCTCATACAGGTGTGAATTTACTTACCGGAGTTTGAGCATGACAGATATCCCAGGATCACTGCATTGAGGAATTGCTTAAGGAGATTTGTTTTATTTTTATGTTTTGAGTTTGTTCTTCATTTTATGTCGTCTTTTACTTTCTAGATTTGTACAGTAAATTTTTTTGCTATTATTTTATATTTGAAAAGGTGTGGTGTAATTCAAAAAAAAAGATATTTTGTGTTTTTATATTTCCGTTAGAATTTTTTTTAGAAATACTACTCCAAGAAATCAAGAGAAAAAAAGAAAAGAAAGTTTGAGGTGGTTTTATGTTAGGAAATTAGTTTAGTATATTAGGACTAAAAATTCAAAAAGAGGAGAATTTTTCTTTAAGCACCTCTTTAAGAGGTTTTCTTTAAGGTATTAATTCAAAAAAAAAAAAAAGATTTTCTTTTGACGTGTTTCTTTGGGAGATTAGCGAAAAATAAAAAAAAAATCTATATTGTACATACTTTATTTTTTGTTTATCATTAGAAATTCTTCTTTAGGCAATCAAAATTGAAATCCAAAAACATTTTGTTTTATCTTCTTCATTGCTTGTTTCAAAATCTTGCATCAGGATATCAAATGAAAATCCAAAATATTATTTTTCTGTGGTTTATTCTTTAGATTTTCTTCTTAAAAAAAAGAATCAAAAAAATATTTTTCTCTTCTAGGATATTTCCTTAATAGAGTATTTGTTTCAAAACAAAAAAAAGAGAAAAAAAATAATAAAATAAAAAACATGCCCGTTAAGCTTGAGTTTAGAATAGGTCATAGAACATTAAGTCTAGAAAATTCAAAAAAAAAGGATTTGATTCTTTTATTTCTCTTTTCTCATCAGAGTAGTCATTAAAGAAAAAGAAAAAAAGAGAATGTCAGTTTGTTTACTTTATCCCTGATCTTCCAGAACTACGCAAAGATCTGATTCATGCGGGATCATGATACGTAGGCAACCTACATAGGGTTCGATCAAATCTTTTTTTAAAAGAAAAAAAGGGGAAAAATGGAAAAAGAAAGAAAAAAAGGAAAGGAAAAAAGAGGTAGAATTGTTGGATGTGAGAAATGAGAAGGAAGAAAAACTGTGATAATTAAAAGGAAAAAGGGAAGGAAAAATGAGCAAGCAAGTGCTAGAAAGGCAAAGAAAAGAGAGGATTGAAATGAACAAATTGGGATGATGCCATTTGACTTTCATACCCTCGAAGTCATGTTAGAACCAGTAATTGTTGCTAGGTGCATTGCACGCGATGTGATATCTTTATTAAATGCCCTAACGCTACCATAATGGCTTCATTTTGTTGTACTCATAGCAGAAGGGTGGTTGGTTTGTGGTTTTCAAAGTGGTAATTCTTCTCAACAACACAAAGTCAAAAGGCAATGGCAGACAACAACAAAACTGGGTTGGTTGATACCGGGGCCCGAAAGCAGTTGGTTGAACAGGACAATGGGTTGGTTGAAGAGGTAAAAATGTTGAGACAACACATGGCGGACATGTATTAGGCTTGGATGACTGGGAAAGCACCACCCAGCTTCCTAGATGCTGCCCTTACCCAAACTCTGGACACAATTCCAGATGGTCCTCCATACTCGCCATATCTACCCTCTTATCACAGCTTTCCCAACCACCCTAGTAGCTGCATCACTCGTCGTCCAACTATCTTTTCCCAAAAGCACCTTCCGGTCACATCCCCTATCCTCGACAATGAACACCCACTCAAAGCTCATTACCCCTCAGAAGCTGCTCAGAGGGGTCCCAACTCATACAAGCAGGGCCCACGGGATGAGCCTCATGTTGAAAATGAAAAGTTCATAGGAAGAGAAGGGAGAGATGGGGTACCTGAGAGGCTGAAAGGCATAGAACAGTCCTTAAGGGACAAGCAAGGAATGGGAGACCATGGTAACATGTCTTGCAAAGAACTGTCTGCGTCGCCTGACGTTCGCCTGCCCGTGGGGTTCAAAGTGCCAAAATTTAACTTGTATGATGGGTGTGGAGATCCGGTAGCCCACCTGAGGGTCTATTGCAATGAAATGAGAACTGTTGGAGAGAAAGATGACTTGATGATGGCATATTTCAGTGAGAGCCTGATTGGGGTGGCTTTGGACTGGCATACTCGTCAAGATGTTGGTAAGTGGCATACATTGGGTGACCTGGCTCAAGATTTTGTGCGGCGCTTTCAATACAAATCAGGCGTTACCCCAGACCGCTCGTCCCTATCTAAAATGGAAAAGAAGCCGGAGGAAAGCTTTAGGGAGTTCGGGCTCAGATGGAGGAAGCAAGCGGCTCGAGTCAGTACCCCGATTGGTGAAGAAGAAATGGTTGAGCTTTTCCTACAAGCCCAGAGACCCACCTACTTCAGTCATTTGATTCCGACCTTGGGAAAGCCTTTCAATGATGTGTTAAAAATGGGGGAGCTAGTAGAAGAGGGAATCAAGTCAGGCAAAATCATGAATCGTTCGAAAGACATTTAGAACATCCCAGTAAGCTTGGGTGGAAGGAGTAAAAATAGAAAAGATGATCCGATGGGCTTTCCTGATCAACATTACCAGCCCCGACCTCGTCCCCATGGATATCCTTGTGCACCAGATGACCCTCCCCAATGCTACTTATCTCCACAGAAATCCTAAAGTCGTACATTTCTTTCCCGGCACCCAGCTCCACAAAATGCTTATCTACCCCCACGAGCCCACCAAAAACCCCCTGGATCAGGATTCCGGCCAATCAAGCACTTAAGAATGAGAGGTTGCGGAAGAAGAAAGCCTACACTCCGTTGGGAGAGTCAAGTTTTAAGAATGAGAGGTTTCTCAAAGGTGCGCATATTGCTCAGATGCCCCGGGGCATGACATAGAGAAGTGTTGGAATCCGAAGAATGCGATTCAGAAGCTTATTGATACAGGCGACATTGTCGTGCAAAATCCAGATGCAGCAAACACTAGCCAAAGTCCATCACCTGTGCATAATGAGACGCATATGGGGGTATGATTTATTTTGAAAAAGAATGTGAGAACTCTTCTGGGAGCCTCGGAGGTTCACGTGCTACTAAGCTTTCAGCGCTATCAGAGGTTGATCTTAAGAACGAGCCGACAAAAGGAACCTAAAAGTAACTCGTTAAGAACAATGTGATAAAGACTTGTGAAGTTCCTAGTATTGTTGATGCAAAATTCAGTGGCTAAGATACCGTGCTTGGTAATTGGGAAGACACTCCATTTCTTGGTCAGCCGGAGTGGAGTTTTTGGTGGTTTATTTTGTTGTCATTTCTGTTGTCCGGGTTATTTCAGGGTTGTAATCCGGATATTGTCTTGTGACTCAAACCCTTCTACCCTTTTCATTTTGCCTTGTTTGTTTAGTCTTAGTAGCGTTTAAGTGTTGTCTAGGTTTTGTTCCAGGGTTGTACCCCAGTTTGTTTTACTTGCTTTGTTACTCGAACCAATTCACCGTCTGTCTAATGCAATTTCTTGTCTTTTGTTGTTTTCTTTGCTTAGTTCTCTTCTATCCTTCCATTTTGTCTTTTGTCTAAATGCTGGTTCTAGTGACATGACATGCATACAAATTCTAGGCCTGGTCTTAAAATGAGTTCACTCATGAAGCAATGAAACAATTCTGAAGATGATAGGGACATTTGAGGAAAATAAGTACAGATTTGGACGCTTTGAGATCATTTGAAGCCCGAACCATGTGAAACTGGGGCAGATAGAACATAGAGAAACCCTATTGAAATGTATCATGCCGCATCAGGTTGAAGCCAAAGGATAGTTTGCCCAATTGTCAGGGGCCGCTCATGGTAAGGAAAGTGAGAGTGTTGTCCAATGGTGCTTTGTATTCAACAGATGTAGGAGGCAAATGTGCGGATATGGTTATCAAGTCTTATACAATCAAGATGTTACAAATGTTTTCCTTGGTTTGTTTAATTGTGTTGGTTGTACTTGGCATGTTTTGAAGATTGGAATGACGAAGGTATTTTGTTCTGCTATCTAAACACTTTATCCTTTGTTACCCCTTTGAGCCTTATTTATTTTCTCTCATACCCCTCTTTTGGAATCAGTAGCGAAGTTCAAAAACGCAAGCGCAAAAGATAAGTAAAGGAAAAAGAGAAAGGAGAAAAGGAAAAAAAAGAGAGAAAAAAGAGGAGAAAACAACAACAAAAGGAAAAGAAGAAAAGGAGAAAGGAAAAAAGAAAAAAAAGAGAAAAAAAACAACAAAAGAAGGACAAAAAAGAAAAAGAAAAATAGCAACAACAAAAGTAGTCTCACGAACTACGTTCAGCCTGATTCCTTTCAAGGATACGTAGGCAGCCTCACGGTTCGGTCTCATCAAAATAAAAATCCAAAAATCCCCAAGAAAAGAAACTGGGGCAGAAGTTGTGGTTGTGCAAGAGATTTGATTCCGAATGTTGTAATTTTAACCCATTTGAATGGTTTTGAGCCTTTTATACCCTTTCTTTCTAACCCCGTCCAAAAGCCCACGTTACGGTCCAAAGGAAGACCTTCTAATCAGTCTTCGAGAAATGCCAAGTCGAGCAAATAGAGGTGATTCATATCAGGGGCAACACTCCGGTCCAAGTAGAAAAAATAAGGAAAATGAGAGAGTCTTATTGGTGAAAAACCTCTCGGGCACCTTGAGGCAACTGTAAGTTGAGAAAAAGAACAAAATGAGAGAGGCTTGATGGTGAAAACCCTTCGGGCACTACAAGTCTAATAAGGATTGAGGATCATATGGGAAATCACCAGACGAAGATTGTGAAAGTTGACTAACGACAGAGCATCGAAGCCCAGTTTCATGGTTGAAGGATAACAAGAGTTGGACATCAGACTTGCTTAACAGAATAGGCCACAAGTGCATGTCATGGTCATCAGAGTTGGTATCCACATCCGATAGGTTTCTACTTTGTAGCTTTCTTGTTAGGCATCATCTCTTTCCATTGTCCTCTACTCTGTTCCTTGTGTCTTGTTTACTTCCTCTTCCTAAGTCTATTTGGTCACAACAAGTGAGAAATGACTTCAAAATTTGCCACCAGCTTTCCAATTGCACAAAACGGGATCTGGCTAGCACATCAAAGCGTCATAAGTCAGGAAAGAACAGCAAGCACACTAAGTTGGTAACAGTCAACATGCTTTGGGATCCTTGTGAAATACAAAGGCTTGGTATATATCAATTCATGAACAATGCAACATATGAAGGGTTAGGGTGAACAGATCAAAGGTATTTCCTGTGATAAGATTGACAAAAGGGTGGTAAACCAGTGACGAGCAAGACCTTCCAAGCAGAAATCAAAGTTATCATGGCAAATGAGGGAGCCGTAGACCTCAAGGACAGGACCAGTGGTTTAGAAAGAACAGCATACGCAGTGAGGGGGTGGCAAGTGTCGTGCTTTGGGGTTCATGTGATATAGAAAGGGTGGTAAATGTCAGGTCATGAGCAATGCAACAAATAGAAGGTATATAGTTTGAACGGAGAAGAGGTATATTCTTAAGTGGTTAGTCAAGAAACGAGACAGGTCTTCGAACGGAAATTAGTTATCATGACAAGTGAAGGAGCAACAGACCTCAAGGCCGAGGCCAGTGGTTAAGTCAAGAAAGAACAACATACACATGAAGTGGGGGCAATGGACGTGCTTTGGGATTCATGTGAGACATAAAGGTTGGGGATATGCCAGTTCATGCAATGCAACAAAATAGAGGATATTGGATCTGAACGGAGAAAAGGTATTTTATGTGATGAGGACGACAGAAAAAGGGGTTAGTCCATAAACAAGCAAGGTCTTCGAGTGGAAATCAGTCATCATGGGAAGTGAAGGAGCAATCTGCCTCGACGTTCAAGGCCACAAACCAACCACCACATTTCAAGTCAGCAGTCAGGAGCCCGCATAAAGAACATAGGAATACATTTCAAGTCAGCAGTCAGGAGCCCGCCTGAAGAACAGAGGAATACATTTCAAGTTTTAGCAGTAAGGAGCCCGCCTGAAGAACTGAGGAATACATTTCAAGTTTTAGCAGTCAGGAGCCCGCCTGAAGAACGGGGAATACATATCAAGTCAGCAGTCAGGAGCCCGCCTGGAGAGCAGGGAATACATTTCAAGTTTTAGCAGTCAGGAGCTCGCCTGAAGAACGGAGGAATACATTTCAAGTAGCAAGCAGTCAGGAGCCCGCCTGAAGAACAGAGGAATATATTTCAAGTCAGCAGTCAGGAGCCCACCTGAAGAACAGAGGAATACATTTCAAGTCAGCAGTTAGGAGCCTGCCTGAATAACAGAGGTATGCATTCAAGTTAGCAGTCATGAGCCCGCCTGGAGAGCGGGGAATACATTTCAAGTCAGCAGTCAGGAGCCCGCCTGAAGAACAGAGGAATATATTTCAAGTCAGCAGTCAGGAGCCCGCCTGAAGAATAGAGGAATACATTTCAAGTCAGCAATCAGGAGCCTGCCTTAAGAACAGAGGAATACATTCAAGTCAGCAGTCAGGAGCCCGCCTGGAGAGCAGGGAATACATTTCAAGTTTTAGCAGTTAGGAGCCCGCCTGAAGAA
>NW_017670622.1:52746-53694 GCF_001879085.1 Nicotiana attenuata
ACATTTCAAGTTTTAGCAGTCAGGAGCCCGCCTGAAGAACAGAGGAATACATTTCAACTCAGCAGTCAGGAGCCCGCCTGAAGAACAGGGGAATACATTTCAAGTCAGCAGTCAGGAGCCCGCTTGAAGAATAGAGGAATACATTCAAGTCAGCAGTAAGGAGCCCGCCTGGAGAGCAGGGAATACATTTCAAGTTTTAGCAGTCAGGAGCTCGCCTGAAGAACGGAGGAATACATTTCAAGTTTTAGCAGTCAGGAGCTCGCCTGAAGAACAGAGGAATGCATTTCAAGTTTAGCAGTCAGGAGCCCGCCTGAAGAACAGAGGGAGTACAATTCAAGTTTTAGCTTTCAAATTCTTGTTAATGTCTGGTAATATGATGCCCAACCACTAAACTGGGGCAGAAAATTTTCTTTGTTTTGTCTATTTTGTTGAAGTCAGGAGCCCGCCTGAAGAACAGAGGAATACATTCAAGTTTTAGCAGAGGAATACATTTCAAGTCAGCAGTCAGGAGCCCGCCTGGAGAGCAGGGAATACACTCAAGTTCAGCAGTCAGGCATCACCTGGAAAAAGGGCAAACATCTCAGATCACAATTCAAGGCGGCAACAAAGGGATATCATCGGGAGAATACAAGTCAGCAAGGCAACAAGAACCACAAGAGCAAGTTTGAAGATATAGATAGGATTTTTGTAGAGCATAGATCATAGTCTAGTCTAGCTTTTTTTATCTTTGACATGGTGTAATAAGGGGGTTCAGTAAGTAGTAGCAGCAGTAGCAGCAACAGTGAAATCACAGCTTCATGGTAGTCCCAGCTACCAAACCTTCCCGAACTACACTGACCTGATTCCTTTTTAGCCAAGGATATGTAGGCAACCTCAGAAGCAGGGTGCGGTCAACTCTTTCAAAAATGCTTCCCACGGAGTATTCAAACGGGCAAAAATCGCTCGTAT
>NW_017670622.1:55285-84286 GCF_001879085.1 Nicotiana attenuata
AGGAATACATTTCAAGTCAGCAGTCAGGAGCCCGCCTGAAGAACGGAGGAATACATTTCAAGTCAGCAGTCAGGAGCCCGCCTGAAGAACAGAGGAATACATTTCAAGTCAGCAGTCAGGAGCCCGCCTGGAGAGTAGGGAATACATTTCAAGTTTTAGCAGTCAGGAGCCCGCCTGAAGAACGGAGGAATACATTCAAGTTAGCAGTCAGGAGCCCGCCCGGAGAGCAGGGAATATATTTCAAGTCAGAAGTCAGAGCCCGCCTGGAGAGCAGGGAATACATTTCATGTTAGCAGTCAGGAGCCCGCCTGGAGATCAGGGAATACATTTCAAGTCAGCAGTCAGGAGCCCGCCTGAAGAGCAGGGAATACATTTCAAATTCAGCAGTGAGGCATCCAGCTGGAGAAAGGGAAAACATCTCAGATTACAATTAAAGGCTGCAACAAAGGGATATCATCGGGAGAATACAAGTCAACAAGGCAACAAGAGCCACAAGAGAAAGTTTGAAAATATAGATAGGATTTTTGTAAAGCATAGATCATAGTCTAGTCTAGCTTCTTCTTATTTTTGACATGGTGTAATAAGGGGGTTCTGTAAGCAGTAGCAGCAGCAGCAGCAACAGTGAAATCACAGCTTCATGGTAGTCCAGCTACCAGACCTTCCTGAACTACACTGACCTGATTCCTTTTTAGCCAAGGATATGTAGGCAACCTCGGAAGCAAGGTGCGGTCAAATCTTTCAAAAATTCTTCCCACGGATTATTCAAACGAGCAAAAATCGCTCGTATCCGCTCACTTATCTTTGCACGAAAACTCTTCGTGTTTCCGAGCAAAGAGGGGCAGCTGTGAGCACGTGATTTTCGCCCTATATGAATTACTCCCATAAATTCAAAACGAAATAATTTTTTCATTTGTTTGCAATTTGGTAGATTTTTGTAGCATTTTTCCTTAATTGTTTGCATTTGTCTGCGCATGTTTATTTTATTTAATTAATGAAAAATACAAAAAATATGTGCATTTGCATTTAGGAGTTAATTTTGACATGCTAAGATTAAGTGTGTAATTGAGTTATTTTATAAAAATTGGAAAAAATCACAAAAAATAGTTATTTCGCACTTTTAGTTCTAATTTTTGAAATTTGGTAGTTTTTCCTTTAATTTTGTTCTTAATTATTGGTAGCAATTGTTATTTGGAGTTAGTTAGTTTAATTTGATAAGGCTATTTGATGAGGAATCAATATTAGGTTAATTTTTATTTTTAGCCAAAAGAGAGAGGAAGAATTAAAAGGAAAAGGAAATATATAATAGAAGAAGAGATTCAGCTGGGCCAAAACCATACCATTTTTTCCCAGGCCCAAACGAACCCCCTCAATCTATTCCGACCCAGGCCCAAATCCCATATACCCGGTCCAGAAGTCACTCTCCTAAGCCCGTCAGACGACGTCGTTTCAAGTTAGTGAGTTTTAAGATGATCTGGACCTTTAATTTTGGCTCATCCAACGCTGGGGGTTGCATCTGTCATTTTAATTAATATGTCCTAAAGTGGAGTTCAGTTCATGTCCAAACAGACCCTTCTCTTTGCTCATCCCCCTCACCGCTCCCAGAACCCTAGCGCCGCCCACTTTCTCCGGTGGCGGCGCCACCTCCAAACCGCCCCAAAACTTAACCCCACAACCACCGTCCACCCTTGAGTCCCCGTCCACCATATCCTTTCCTCAAATCCTCTCCGAATGGGATCAGTCGCAGATCTAAAAGCAGAGATAAGGAGACCTGCTCAGTTCTCAAGTTTCCACGAGCGATTAGGCCTGGAGCTAGCACTGGTCGCGTGTTCTCAAAGAGAACATGCGTTTAATGCCAGCTTTGGTACAAATCGGAGTTTGCCGGTTAAGCTTTTCAAGCCAATAATCTCTGACCTTAGGTATTCCTCGACCATCTCTTTTCAGAGTCTGTTTCTTCTCCATCTTCATTTTATTTTTCATGCCTTTCTTTTGTTTTGTTTTAATCAATTCGGTGTAGGCAGTAGTTGCGAGTTAATAGTTGTTAAATTCGTCGTTGGGGTTGGAATTAATTCGTTTGTTATTCATAATTAAGTTTTAAAGTTGTTTAAGCTTTTTGGGCCAAATGTTGTTGAGTAGCCCGTTTAGTTGCCTTTTGTTCGAATTCGTTTGCTAGGTTTATAGCTGCTGATAGGTTAATTAAGTTTGTTGTTTGGAATCACTTGAGCCCTTTGGACCCAGTTCTCTGCCCCCTTGTCCCTTTTCTTTTCTTTCTTTTGGCCCAGTTAAGCTCTGTTTATCTAGCCTCAAGGCTCGATGTTCAGATGGCCTGAAGATGACGAAAGTGGGATATAATATACAGGCCCATAGTCTAGATGGGGGTCCTATTTAAAATCAACCCATGAGCTGAAGATTAGATAGTTGAGACTAAGGTAAAATCAGGGGAATTCAGGGGTAATATGGGTAATTGATTAAGGGAATCTCTTAGTAACTGAAATAGAAGCTTCTAGGAGGCTTGGGTGGGGGTTAATTTTCGGAATTCCTGAATTATAGTGGCTTTAGCTTGGGCACCAAGTCATAAAATGGGGGACTAACTAAGCAAAATAAAAATTCACAAAGGGGTAAAATGCTAAACCAAAATCTGAAGGAAGCCCTACCTTTCTTGCCTATAAAGGCATCTTAATCTTGCCTTTAAAGGCAGGTTTTAAGAGCTGAAATCCAGAAAAAATACAAAGCTGCATAAATTTTACTGTTTCATAGATTTTAAGAGCTAAAAAAATTCAAAAACTTCAGGCGGCTAAAAGATAAAAAGGAATTACTGTTCCATTGGAATTCGACTTGAACCTTGGGGTCTCTTTGAACATCTGAAGCAGTTTTCAGTTTACATAGATTTTAAAATGGTTTGAGGTTGATATTTTAAAAGTCCTGGGTCGAGTTGTGGTGAAATCACTGTTTTATTGGCATCATATTCTTAAAATTCAATTTCCTGAACCTGGGGCTGTGCTGCTGCTGTTACTGCTGCAATCCCTTACTCTATTTTTTATTTTTTCCTATCCAGGTACACTACCCAAACTTAGCCTGGAATTGAGCATTTGATTAGCATGTATGGAGCTTTAGAAGTTCAAGTTGAAATTCGAATAAATACCTCAAGTTCTGATGTGTTTGCTATTAATTCTTACCATTATATGTGCTTTAAAGCTTCATATGGTTTGATATAACTTCTGGTTTGGTTGAGTGTTGATTCATGTTAGTAACTGGTGATTCAGTTGCTTATAGTTAGTACATAACTTCAGAATGTTGGGCTGTCATATGGTTGAACTCTATGTAGATGAATGGACTGTTTTTTATTTAATTTTAAATGGTATTATTTCAAGTAATGTTTTGGAGATGTTCAGCTTTTAGATTCATATTATTGAAAGGAATATGCTTAAAGTTAAGATTACCCATGTGATTTTGTAATTAAATGTTCCAGTAGTTTATTTCTAGCTTCAATCTGTGAATAAGCATCATGAAATGTGTTAGATGGAGTTGAACTGTTGTTTTGGGGTGTGAAAGTTCAGAAACGAGTGTGTTGGATCATCAGCACACATTCGGTTTGAATCTGGACTTGTCATTTAAACTTGAGCAATGTGCGAAATTGATTTAAGTTCAATTATAATTTGACTTTTACATTGTGTGGGTGAAGGTTTGAATTTCGAGTTAATTGCTTAGTAGTCTGCTATCCTGGTATCACCCTATTATCGCTTGAGTTTTGAATGCCGGAAAACTGTGAATCAAATTGTTTTCAAAATCAAAAAGAGAGTTCTGTGGTTTTCTCCTTTCGCACCCGTTTTTCCAAAAGGATTGAGCAGATACGTTTGTCTTTAGCTCTTGACGCTTTGGGCCATTTTATGGGCCCTGGACCATAGGTCTGCGTGAGTAGAAATAGACTAGCTGGACAGGCTGTTGGGCTACATGCCTGGCCCAATTTGTCCTTTTACTTTCCGCTTTGATTTTTTTAGAAATTATCGGGCTTTTGTTTGCTTAAATGATCAATAGCCTCTTAAGGTGAATAATCCTACATAATAGTAGTCATGGCCCACTTTTGAATTTCAGTTAGAATACCCCTTTAAATAATCGGAGGTGCACCGCGCCAAACAAAAATGACAATTGCGTGGCCCTCATATTAGCTTTATAACCTAGATGTTAAAAATGACTAATATTTCGTAGAATATCTTTTAGGGCCGTTTTAAAATACTAGTGTGATTGTGTATACGTCCGCGTAACACAATTACGCTTCTAATAATAAAACCGGAGTATGCGTTCGCACAACTTCGGCCCAAACTTTCTTAATAATAACAAAGCGTTATTAATTGTGGACACGTTCGCGTGACATGATTTTTGACGCACCAAACAAGCGGGTATGCGTACGCGTAACCCGTTTCAAGATAATTTTCTTAATTTAAAAGCAGTGAAATAAGTAAACGCACATTGGTTCCAAAATCAGTAATTAAATAATTTTAATAAGCCAAGTATTATCAAAGCGACCGTGCTAGAACCACGAAACTCGGGAGTGCCTAACACCTTCTCTCGGTTAACAGAATTCCTTACCCGGATTTCTGTGTTCGCGGACATAAACAGAGTCAAACCTTTTCCTCGATTCGGGATTTTAAACCGGTGACTTCGGGCAGCATAAATCTCCCAAGTGGCGACTCTGATTCTCTAAATAAATAAATCCCGTTTCGATTGTCCTTTAATTGGAAAAACTCTCTTTATTATACCTTTTCCGGGGGTGTAGTAAGAAAAAGAAGGTGTGACACATGCGTCATGCTGCGACGTTAAATCAGGTGCTTCTTGGGAGGCAACCCATGTGTTTTTCTTCTTGTTTTTCGTTGTTTTTCATTGTAGGATAGGTTTTATTTTGGACTAACTAGTTGTGAGATGTTACAGGCTTATGTGATGCAGTGCAGGACATAGTGGACAAAATATTCAGGTCTCTGAAGTTTTCAATGCGGCCGCACTACATTTAGTGCGGACCGCACTGAAGAAAGGGTGAAAATAACAAACTCTTGAATTTGCCCAGCGGCGGCAAGTCCATTTTGTGGCAGTCCGCGATGGACCATGCGGCCAGCATCCATTTTGTGCGGACCGCAGTGGTTGCCTTCTCAAGCTTTGAAACATGCTGAGTGATGCGGACCGCAGTCAATTTTGTGCGGTCCGCACTGGGTTGGTAAGATGGGCCCCAGGTCCTTTTCTATAAATAGGGCCTGAGGCCCTCCTGTTACACTTTTCGAACCCTTGACTCTCAGAACCTCTAAAAAACATTGTTCATCATTTCTTTTACTTGCAATTAACTGTTTGGACTTGATCATCTTCATTGCTTCTTACATCTGGTAACATCACATTCTTTTTAATTGTTTAAATTTTGGTATTTTTTCTTTTACTTCTTGTTTCTTATCATGTTCTCCTCATATTTCTTTAATTTTGGTAGGATTAGGTTAGTTATTTTCGTGGGTAATGTGGGCTTAAGAAATTAAAATCAGAGGGCAACTATTTAGGTGTTAAAATTGGACATCAAGTCAAAACACATGGAACCCTAAGTTAGTGCTGCTTCTGGGCACTCACTGCGGACCGCGGTCGATTTTGTGCAGTCTGCGGTGCCCTTGTGCGGTCCGCAGTAATATTTTGTGCGGACCGCAATGCTGAAAGATTAGATATATTTTATACTCCTCCTTGCTTATGTTTTGATTAGAAATTTGTACAAAATAGTCTCAAAAAGCTCACAAGTTGTGCTTGATTGCAGGTTTGATTAACAAAGTGACAAGATGTCAAAGTTCAGCTCAAAAAAGGAGTGAAACTTGCACAAGTACCAAGAAAAAACAAAGCTCAGGCAAAACAGGCCCAGTGTGGCCGCATACCATTCTGTGCGGTCCGCACAAGCGAGATTCAGAGAATGTGTTTTCCAGGCCAACAGGCAATGCGGCCGCTTGAGATTTAATGCGGTCTGCATTGGAGTTACTGCGACCGCACTCGATTTAGTGCGGCCCGCAGAGCCAAAGATCAGAGAGGTGCCAGTTTTGAAGATTGAAGCCAATACGGTCCGCGCTGCATTTCATGCGAACCGTACTAGAAGCTACCGCGGCCGCACACCATTCTGTGAGGTCCGCATTGCCTGAGTTCAGAGAGCTGGAATTTTGTGTTCGGAGCACTAGTGCGGCCGCACACCATTTGTGCGGTCCGTACTAACCCCGAAGGGGTATTTTTGTCCAGACTTTTCAGCTTAGTATAAATAGCTTCTTTTCCATTTTTAGGAAGGGCAGATTGTAATTACTGAAGGCTGCGCTCGTGACTTCCGTTTCTTTAGCTATTTCGGGCAATTTTCTCTTCATTTCAACATTGAATCTTCAAGTTTAATTTACTAATTAATTAATATGAGTTTTTCTTCATCTATTTCTTTGTTTCTTTCTATAATTATGCGTAGCTAGACGCATCAGCTAGGGTTGTGGCTCAACCCTAGTGTGGGTAATTGATGGGTCTTGTATTTTAGAGCTTGATTGACTATGGGTATTTGATATTTGGGCTAATTCCATGTTTAATTCCTAAATTAGAGGTTGCAAACACTTGTTTGTATTTAGTCAACTTTTGCTCTTCTTGAGAAAGAGAGCCTAAGTCTCTAGAATTAGTCCAACAAGGAATTGGGGCGTACTCAAGAGAATTGATAGCCCCAATTAAAGGGTTCAACCGAGAGATCGTAATACCTGACTTGATCCTCAATTGATTGTGCAAATTCGCATACCTAATTGGTCTTGAGAAAGTCAATTCGGGCAAAATCACTCGAACTACCGAGAGGTATAGAGTGAGTAGAATCGAGCAATGGTTATATCATACTCCCCAAATGTGTCAATCTAGCTTTAGATTCAAGATTCCGTCAATTGACCACCTAGGCGAAGGTCACTACCCTAGTGCCCTTTAATCATTTGAACAACTTGGAATAGTTTAATCCTAGCTTATAGTAGTTTAATTGAGCATTGTAGTTTATAGAATTAGAATCATAATTAAAACCCAAAAATATGTAGAAGTGCAATTTGGAGCAAATACACAACTCCACTTTAGATAGACACCCAACTCCAATATCTAGCTCTCTGTAGAATTCGATCCCGACACTAAATCGGGTAAAAGCTACTTCGACCTCTGTCGCTACTTAATAGTAGTGCAGGGTTGGCCGTGATCAGGCATATACCTCAAGCGACCCTGCTAAAAATCAATAACCGCGCGCAATACGACATCAAGTACCCAAAGTGCATTACCATAACCACAGAGAAGCAAATGACACAATGACACACAAAACCCGAGAGCATAACCAATATGCCAGCAACCAAGCAATACCCAACACTCTCCTCGCTCACATTCCGCTATGAGACCCTAATAGAACTGCACCATATGTGCATATAACCAACGGATCACAACTCCTCGTAGCATAGAAGAGTAACTCACAGATCATTTCAGAACACGAGTAAGCTCAATAACAACCGAATGGCACATCCCTCAACGATAGCAGTATGGAGCCAACCAATCCGACTCGGTGTAGAATACACATCCTAATTGGGCCTACAAATGGACCCCCAAATCAACCCTAGTCATCCACAAATAGGTAAATAACCCTCCGAAGATCCACAATGACCTAACCATAACACATACCATTCTCTGACTAGCATTGGTCACATTTTTATAGTCCACATCCACGAAACAATCTACCTATGAGAACTCCCAGTCTCCAAATCCATAGCACACACGAATCACCATATCTGATCCAACTCCACCGCCCGAATATCTAACACATCTCTCATACACGATCATCCCACGTGGAATACTTCTATAATTCTTCCGTGCCACATAGCAAAATTTGAATATCAGCAGTCGATCAACTAGGAGAGTGTCGCAATACCAATGAAGTATCCATAAATTAAAACACATTGCCCCTTCTGAAATGTATACTCTCATCGAGACATACCAAATAGTAATATCATTTACCTAGTCATCTGAAACCGTCCATGATGCCTAAGGATTTTTGTCCTTCCCTTCAAAACTGAACCGTGACCTTGCCCATGCAAATCTCAATCCCACACAACACACCGCATATACCATGCCTTCATATGAAAAGTGCGAGAATCTCATAATCCACCCCGAGGCACAAACAAACTATATACCCAATTAGCTAGGAACCTTTTATTTGATCTCATCTGGAGAAAATCACTATACCTCACATGCTCCTCACACCAGTAGGAAATATACTCCTCGAACCGCGGTAGGAACCATTGAGAACTCTTCGAAGCCCATTTGCACATAACCAAGCCATAAGAACTAAATCTCTCTAACTCAATCACACTATGCAGGTCACCAAAAACCCAAGAGCATTACCAAGAGACACCTATAGCGACTAGCCACGTCATAAGTACCCAAGGAACCGATTATATCCATTACTGTGCTGATCCAACCTACTACCAAGTTGTCCTAATTCTCCGAGTTCCTTCCAAATTGCCTTCAAATTGATACTTCTCCTTGCTAGAACACTACTATCCTTAAATAAAACTTTCCCCACAAACTCTAGCATAGGACCACACCGCCCTAAGGCTCATAAGCTGCTAAATTCCCTCTTAAGTACCCCAAAAGTATCACAACCGAGAATACCTACTCCGAAGAGACCTTCTGCGGATCTAAAGCTATTTCCTTCACCTTCCTAACACTGAAATGTAGAATCCACAGGGGTATAGAAATGCCACAAGTCTCGACACCATCTAATGTAAATATCAGTTTCAAGCCATATACACATCCTAAAGATTCCCAATTACTACATATAAATCTTGAATCCATCAGAACCATTCTTGAAAGTCATACACTCTACTCAAATCTCAATTGTACCACCCTAACGGACCGAACGACATGTACCCCATTTGCACACCAACACCCTAAGAAGTAATTCACACCTCTAAGCAACCGAGTAGACCCCTACTCCCAACACACTACATATGTCACGAATAACAAACTCGATTCATTCCATGATTCTCATATACCCATTGAGTGTAATACAACCCATATCCAGAAATTTCCTTACTCGAGTCATTCTCAAACTCAACCTCTACGAGTCATAACTGATTCACCAGTATACCTTAAAATGAAACCAATACAACACATAACTGTGCAATCAACCCGTCGATAACAGACTCCCCCACTTGGCTCAAAGCCAAGGAATAAAACATCTGATTATTTAAAATACCCATACTCTATTACTGCCAAAATCCCGCACTGAAATTCAACTAAATCCTTCATAAGCTCGGGTAACACCAACCATATAATACTTCAAATCGCACAAATATAACCCACCGATAGCTAAGGGAGCCTCCACACAACCTCATAAAAATCACACATTTGTAGATTACCTCGTAGGTTATAACCCACATGTTTTGCCTCAAACTGACATCTCTATATACCCTTCCACAGTTACAACTACTACGCAATCACTTAATCTTCCCGATTCTGAACTCATCAACAAGACATAAGAATCTAATTTGTTCCACAATTGAACAACATGAAAGATCTTCCAATATACTTATAACTCGAGACTATGCATCCCATCAAGACAGAAATCAAACACCTGATAGTCCTTCTACACCTCGAGCAAATCTTTCTCGTCACATTGAAACCATATGAACACATCTAGCAGTCACATCATACTCATCACGTAGCCATCCAGCCACAAATAACACTAATAAGGATACTACCAGGCGTATAAATCCAAAAGCACGTTCTCACACAATCAACATCTCTGTGCTCAAGCTACAGTCAAAACCTGACCTCAAGTCCTCCGGACTGGCCCATCATCAGCATACTGAAATAACATCTCGCACCTCATCCATATAATCATAAGCCATCGATGCACAGCTGATATCGAGCGCTCATGTGCGCATACAAATGCGTGGAAGGAAATTCAAAGAGTTACACTTCAAGCTGAATCAATGCCGCACGATAAGGAAAGAAGATGGGAAGTATATCCTAATGTTCTTGTAGCCTCTCGAAGATAGATATGGACGTCATCATACTGATCCGCAAGAATCTACTAGACACTTGCTCATGACTTGTAGAACCTATGAACCTAGAGCTATTATACCAACCTGTCACGACCTAAAATCCACTAGTCGTGATAGCACCTTAACCCACCTGCTAGGTAAGCCAACTAATAATTATCCAATTCCAATAATATTAATTAGATAATTAAACAAAAGGAATTTCTGAATCTTGTACATTTCCCAATGACTGGTAGTACAAATCATGAGCTTCTAAGAATAGAATTTACAAGCTGATATGGAGTAAATACATCTTTTGTTTGAAAAGAACATAAACAGATTTTTATAATTTAAGGCTACCATGAACAAAAGGCAGCTACAACAGGGACGTAGGTACATCTTCAAATCCAGCTCCCATCGAACACAACAACAACAATAGCCAACATCTGCATGCAAGATGAAGAAGTGTAGTATGGGTACAACCGACCCCATGTACTCAATAAGTAATAAACCTAACCTTAGGTTGAAAGTAGTGACGAGCTTGAACATTGTTGGGTCCAACACCAGTAACCAACAACAATTCAAAACAACGTAGAGCATATAAATAATGAAGTAAGTCACAGATAAAATGCTAAACTTTATCACAGTTTCCAAAAATAGTTCCGCTTTTTAAGAATATCAGTGAAAACCCAAATCTTTTACCGAAATCGTCGAAAAATATGAGATAGTTTGAAAACTATATTATTTTTAAAAATCCTTTCCACAATAAATAAGATGTTTTATTTTCTTTCCACATAGCAAGTGTGAAATACCTCTCTATGCCCACATATCAATGTGTGTAAAAAAGTCATGAATGACGTGATACCGTACAACATGAGGAAAAATGCATCTCTATGCCTGTATGTCATGTGTACATGCCAATACCATGTATCTCAGAGATGAATAAAGTACGCACACTCTCAGAGTACTCAATCTCACTGTCTCACACTTTCCACTCATCATGCTCAACACTCAGTACTGTATATGACCAATCCAGCCCAGGGAAGATCCATCCCGAAATATATACATCAACTGACCATCAGTCACTCAGTACCGAGGAAGGCCAGTACAGCCCCATGGAGAAGATCCATCTCCAGGTATATAAATGCTTCGGACAAGATCCATGTTCAGGGAAGATCCATCCCTCAATATAAGTAACCACGCTCACTGGGGTAGAATACAGACTCCGGAGGGGCTCCTACAGTCCAAGCGCTATAATAAACCAGATCCAGGCATAAATCAATATAACATGCTGCGGCGGCAACCTGATCCCATAATTGTCACTTATAATCAGGCTCTCAGCCTCAGTCAGTCATCAATCTCTCCAGTCTCACTTACAGGCTCACAATGTCATGAAACTAGCCCGACAACAATGATATGATGTATCAATAAATAACAACTGAGATTGAGATATGATATGAATCCATGAATATGATTGAGTACGAAATATTAATAAAATAAATGAGATGATAGCAAGAAACAGCCACTATAGGTCCTAACAATATCAGCATAAAACTTAAACATGATATGTAACATGATCGACAGCTCAGTTACTTTATCACATGATGAAAACAAAGATATCAACAAAATAAGGCCACTATACGGTGCCATGGAAACAACTGAGTCACAATTCACAGGGTGCACGCCCACACGCCCGTCACCTAGCATGTGTGTCACCTGATCATCAATCACGTAGCACGTAATTCGGGGTTTCATACCCCCAGCACTAAGATTAGAAGAGTTACTTACCTCTAAGAAGCAAATCCCAATACCGAGCAAGCCAAGCAATACTCCAAGAATGCCATCACGCGCGTAGAAACCTCCGAACGGCTCAAAACTAGCCAAAAGCAACTCAAATACATCAAATAAAGTCCAAGGAAACAATTCCAAATGATAAAGATCGAATCCTTAATCAAAACCTAGAATCGGCCAAAAATCACACCCGGGCACGTGCCTCGGAACTTGACAAAATCCACAAAATTCGACAACCAATTCAATTACGAGTCCAACCATACTAGTTTCACTCAATCCGAGTCCAAATCGATGTCCAAAACTCAAAAATTCATATTATCAAACTTTAGACCAAAACCCCCAATTTCCTCTTTAAGTTCACCAACCAAAAGCTAAAATCGAAGATAGATTCATGAAATATAAAAAAAAACCGAGTAGAGAACACTTACCCCGATTCATAAGGTGAAAATTGCTTCAAGAATCGCCTCAATACGAGCTCCATAGCTCCCAAAATGCAAAAATGGTCGAAACCCTCGAAATAGAGTACTTTATAATCACTGCGCCAATCAAAGAATCGCGATCGCGGAAATACCCTCGCGATCGCAAAGAAGAAAATGCACTGCCCCTGAAAATACACTATGCGATCGCGTACTAAGCCATGCGATCGCGAAGCACAAACGGCTCAGTCTCGAAAAGAATCTACGCGAACGCGGCCCCAGGCTCACGAACGCGATGAAGAAGCCATGAAGACCTGCCCAGCTCATCTCTACAATGCGAACGCGTGCACACCTACGCGAACGCGATGCTCGATCCGCAGTAACCTATGCGAACACAGACCCATATTCGCGAATGCGACGAAGAAACACTCAGCCTCAATTTTCCCTTACGCGGTTGCATCCCTCAGTACGCGATCGCGAAGAACAATGGGTGCACCAGACATTAGCAGAACTGGCAGTGAAGAATGAAGGAGAAATAGCCCGAAACCCGTCCGAAACTCCCCGGGCCCCTCGGGACCACGTCCAAACATGCCAACAAGTCCCATAACATAACACGGACCTACTCGAGGCCTCAAAATACACATAACAACATTGAAACGACAAATCACACCTAAATTCGAAATCAATGAACTTTGAACTTCAAACTTCCGCAACTGATGCCAAAACCTATCAAATCATATCCGACTGACCTCAATTTTGCACACAAGTCACATTTGACATTACGGACCTATTCCAACTTCTGGAATTTGAATCCGACCCCGATATCAAAATGTTCACTCCCGGTCAAACTTTCCAAAATTCTAACATTCACCATTTCAAGCCTAATTCTACTACGAACATGCAAATCACAATCCGGACGCGCTTCTAAGTCCAAAATAACCCAGCGAAGCTAACGGAACCATCAAAAATCCAATTCGAGGTCGAATACTATAAAGTCAAACTTGGTGAAACCTTTCAAATTTAAAGCTTCTAGCTGAGAATCATTCTTCCAAATCAATTACGAATAACCTGAACACAAAAATTGACGATTCACATAAGTCATAATACATAATATGGAGCTACTCATGCCCTCAAACAACCGAGCGAAGTGCCAATGATCAAAACGATCGGTCGGGTCGTTACATCCTCCCCACTTAAAATACGTTCATCCTCGAACGTGCGAAGAGTTGTTCCAAAATCCATCAAATCGCTGTGTAACCTTACCATGCACATACCCGGGGGTGATCCCACGTCACCATGTCCCATATAGGTCTAATAACGCAACATAACTGAAATTTCATAGTTCAACCTAGCCAATACACCTTAGAATTTAATTTCCAACATCTGGAACTTTCTATACGATCAGAATCTCGTATCTACATGCTGTATAAGTATGAACAAGCTGCATCAAGCCTTAATCATAATCCAAGATGTAATCACATGATATACCGCATAACGCAAATACTCATAGTGATAATTTCTAATCATAGTAGCTGCTCAAAATAACCCAATACCAGTAATAAATATCATATCAAATAAAGCCTCATTCTAAAACCTTTGTACAGTGCCGATGATGAAAGAAATACGCAGAAACTCCTATACATTCATTAGGTCAACCAGTTGTGAGACTCCCTCTCCTTCGATAGGAACTATAGAAAATTTCTAAGCCGATTGGCAACAATATCCTTCCAAATATACCGCAATCAGATACGATAGCACTCATTCTAGGTACGATGACCTCTTCTCATCTAACATAATTTTTCTAGTGACATGCTACTTCAATAAAATATAAATGTACTCAAATCATAGAAAATGACTCAAAAGAGAGAACGGTCCCGCAAGCTTAATGTAACGACCCGGCCGGTCATTTTAAGAATTTACGCCTCGATCCCCTATTAACTGCATTCCCCGTGTGTTTTTTTGCTATTGTGAGTTGCCGGGAAGATTTAATTGGAGTTTCGGAAAGTTTTGGGACACTTAGTCCCTAAATGAGACTTTAAGATTTAGAATTTGGACCTTAGTCGGAGCAGTGTGAAGAAGGCCTCGGAATGGAATTTCATCGGTTCCGTTAGCTCCTTTGGGTGATTTCGGGCTTAGGGGCGTGTTCGGATTGTGTTTTGGAGGTCTGTAGCTTATTTAGGCTTGAAATGCCGAAAGTTGAATTTTTGAAGTTCCCGGTTCGATAGTGAGATTTTGATATCGGGGTCGGAATGGAATTCCGGAAGTTGGAGTAGCTCCGTAGTGTTGAATGTGACGTGCTTGCAAAATTCAGGTCATTCGGCGAGGTTTGATAGACATTTTGATCGAAAGCGTAATTTGAGAGTTTTTGAAGTCCTTAGGCTTGAATCCGATGCTAATTGGTTGATTCGATGTTGTTTGAGGTGTTTTGAAGATTTGTATAAGTTTGGATAATGGTATATGACTTGTTCGCACTTTTGGTTGAAGTCCCGGGGGCCTCGGGGTGGTTTCGGATGGTTAACGGGAAGTTGGAGTTGGGAATTTGCAGCTGAAGCTGTTGAGTCTGCTGTCATGATCGCACCTGCGGCTTGGGGATCACAGGTGCGGTGCCGCAGAAGCAGCTGAGGGACCGCAGATGCGGCCATGTGAGGGAAGGCCAGTTTCCGCAGGTGCGGTAGTTTTAACGCACCTGCGTGAGCGCAAGTGCGGTAGAAGAAGCGTAGGTGTGGCCCAAGGGAATTAATGAAATCTCGCAGATGCGCACCTGGGACCGCAGGTGCGGAAGTCCTGGGCCAGGACCTATATAAAAGTTCGGTCGCAATTTTTTCCCATTCTTACACCATTTTCATCCGGATTTTAAGCTTTTTGGGAGGTTTTTGAGAGAGGATTCAAGGGAGCTTCAAGGAGGTAAGATTTTTGGAACCTAAACTCGTTATTATTGTGATTTTTATCATTGTAAGCATGAAATTCGAAGGAAAATCGGTGGTAAATTGGGGGTTAGGGCTTGGTTAATTGGAGAGTTTTGAGTGGTGATTTGAAGGACCAATTGAAGTTCGATTTTGGTAATTTTGGTATGCATGAACTCGTCAGAGTGTGTAGATTCTGAATTTGTAAGTTTTACCCGGTTCTGAGACGTGGGCTCGAGAGGCGTTTTGGTCATTTTTTCTAATTTCGCGTATTACCTTAGAATTTATTAGTTAAATTAGTTACTTGAAGTGTTATTTACATTGTGCAATTACTTTGAATAGATTTGGGCCATTCGGAGTCGGATACTCGTGTCAAGAACGTGGTATAGATTTGATTGAGCTGGTTCGAGGTAAGTGGCTTAGCTAACTTGTGTGGGGGACATTCCCCCTAGGATTTGGTATTGTTGTTATACGAATGCCGTGTACGTGAGGTGACGAGTGCGTACACATGCTAATTGTTGGAAACCCGTTTTTCATTAAGTAAATTAACTGTGTTTCTTTCTTCTTGAACGTTACTTGTATTTATAAGCCTACTGCATAATTTAGGGAAGCATGCCTAAGTGTATTAATTGTCCTATCTGCTTAAACTGTTTATGTGAACTCTGTGCAGCGTGTTAGGTTAGAATTTCCTGTCCATTTTGATATTAATTGGTTTGAGTTGATTATCCTTGTGTTGTTGCTGCGTGTTTACATTGGGACCACGGGCGGTTCCCGGTAGATCCCCCTTGTCTGTTTATTTAGGACTACGGATGTGGTATTCCGGTAGATCCCCCCCCCCCTCCCCCTCCCCCCCTGTACTTTTACATTGGAACTACGGGACTGCACCCAATGGATTCCCTCAGTACTGAGTATTGATAATTGGGGACTACGGATCAAGATTCAGGTAGATCCCCGATGCACAATGAGTTGGACTACGGGACGACACCCGGGAGATCCACTAGACATTTACATTTTGGGGCTACAGGACGGTATCCTGGTAGATCCCCGATTGCTGATATTTACATTTGGGGGCTACAGGACGGTATCCTAGTAGATCCCCAGTTGCCGTCTCTGTGTTGAGCTGTATTCTTTCTGCGATATTTTCTCTGTTGTGACTGTTGTTAACCTTATCATTATACTGTGTTACTTCATACTGTTTCTCTCTTGAATGAAATTGTGGATTCTTTCCTTGATATTGTTGTCTTTTTATTTTGGGACTATGGATGAGTATTCCAGGAGATCCCCCGCGCATATGTTGGTTTTGACTGCAATGCGGGATACCGAGAGATCCCCATCACATATATTGAGGATGCCAAGAGATCCTCAGGATACCAAGAGATCCCCAGCACATATATTGAGGATACCAAGAGATCCTCGGTATACCAAGAGATCCCCAGTACATATATTGAGGATACCAAGAGATCCCCAACACATATATTGAGGATACCAAGAGATCCTCGGGATACCAAGAGATCCCCAGTACATATATTGAGGATACCAAGAGATCATCGGGATACCAAGAGATACCTAGAACACATATTAAGGATACTGAGAGATCCCCGAGTATTTACATTTGGGACTACGGGACGGGATCCCGGGAGATCCTCTGTCGATGTTTCTATGTACTGAGTGTATATTGTCTCTGATTTCTTCTCATTTTCTGATACTGTTTGATTATACTGTTGTTCCTTACACTGTCTTATCTTGCTTTATATTTTATAGCTAGTAGGGCCCTGACCTTTCTCATCACTACCCGCCCGAGGTTAGGCTTGGCACTTACTGGGTACCCCTGTGGTGTACTCATGCCCTTTCCTGCACATGTTTTCCGTGTGCAGATCAAGGTACATCGACTCAGTCTTATCACCCTTGAGGCGAAGCGCTTTTGTAGAGACTTCGAGGTATATCTGCTGCGTCTGCAAACCGATAAGTCCCTTTCTGTTCTCTGTACTAGTTTAGCCCTTCTATATTTTTCCTTGTTGATAGACATTCCTGGAGTTAGAGCTTTTATGTATCTCTTAGCTTGTGATTCATGGGATTCCGGGTTTTGGGAAATGTTCAGTTTTTTTTGAGATCTTGTCTTGGTACATGCCGAGCGGCATCTTAAACACTTCTATATTCGTTTATCCTCGGTTTTTATTAGTTTTTCCGCATTTTGTTCCTTTTTCCGTAAATTGTTAGGCTTACCTAGTCGTAGAGACTAGGTGCCGTCACGACAGTTCACGGAGGGAGACTTGGGTCGTGACAAGTTGGTATCAGAGCTCTAGGTTCATAGGAGTCATGAATCACAAGCCGGTTTATTAGAGTCTCGCGGATCGGTACGGAGACGTCTGTACTTATCTACGAGAGGCTATGTAACCGTTAGGAAAATTTGCACTTCATTTTATTTCCTTGTCGTGCGAGATTTTTGACATCACAACCCTAAACTTCTGTCTTCCATTCTCTCCCAGATGGTGAGGACACGTGCTACTGGAGGTGACCGGACACCCGCGCCCCTTGCGAGAGCCGTCAGCGGTCGGGGCCGGGGTAGAGGCCGAGGACGCGCATACGGTGCAGCCAGAGCACCCACGCGAGCTGGTACAGAGGAACCACCAGCAGTTCTAGCTGGAGCCCAGGCTCCTGATATGCCTACTACTACCACTACTCCAGCACTTAAAGAGACTTTAACCTAGTTCCTGAGCATGTTTGGTACATTGGTTCAGGCGGGATTGATTCAGGTTGTACCAACTACTTCACAGATCAGGGAATGGGCCCAGACTTCTGCCGCCCCACTCCAGAGCAGCGAGTTCGCATTGGTCATGTTCCAGGTGTCATGGCGACACAGCTGTGGTCCCAGTTGAGCGGGTGGTGAGGATCTCTCATCGGGTAGAGGACAGACGAGGTCAGGAGAGAGAGTATAGGGAGGCGAGGAGACCTCGTAGACCGGAGAGATCCACTGGCCCTTATTTTGGAGGAAGAGTACGACATGGTAGAGGTTTTGTGGGTCAGCCAGCTCACTTTGCGTCTCAGACTTCGCATAGTGTTTCGGGTGTTCAAGGGTCTCAAAGTACCCGTACCGCACAGTTCCCACTGCCACGTCAGGCGCGAGGTTGTTTTGAGGTGGTGACATGCGCCTTGTGGTGAGGTATTGCCCTAGACTAGGGAGGGGTGCGCCTCCACAAACTTCTCAGCCACAGCATGCTCCGCAGAGTTTCCAGGCTATGATTTTAGCACCAGTTGCTACCCCACCTGCCCCGCCAGCTAGGGGTGGAGGTTGGGGAGGTAGAGGTCGCCTTAGAGGGGGAGGCCAGGCCAGATACTATGCCCTTCCTGCCCGCACCGAGGTTGTTGCCTCAAATTCTGTCATCGTAGGTATTATCCTTGTCCGTGATAGAGATGCATCGGTTCTATTCGATCCAGGCTCCACTTATTCTTATGTATCCTCTTATTTTGCCCCGTATTCGGGCGTATCTCGGGATTTCCTTGAGTTCTCCTGTTATGTTTCTGCTCCTGTTGGAGATTCTCTTGTTGTGGACCGCGTTTATCGGTCGTGTTTGATTGCTCTTAGTGGTTTTGAGACCAGAGCCGAATTATTGTTACTCAACATGGTAGATTTTGATGCTATCTTGGGCATGGACTGGTTGTAGCCCCATGCTATTCTTGATTGTCACGCCAAAATAGTGACTCTGGCTATGCCAGGTGTACCGCGAGTAGAGTGGAGGAGTACCTTAGATCATATTTCCAGTAGAGTTATTTTGTTCCTTAAGGCTCAGCGTATGGTTGAGAAGGGGTGTGACGCATATCTAGCTTATGTGAGTGATGTCAGTATTGATACCCTTACAGTTGATTCAGTCCCTGTAGTGCGCGATTTCTCTGATGTGTTTCCAGTCGACCTTCCGGGCATGCCGCCCGATAGAGATATTGATTCTGGCACTGATCTGTTGCCGGACATTCAACCCATTTCTATTCCTCCGTGTCGTATAGCTCCTCTTGAATTGAAGGAGTTGAAGGAGCAGTTGCAGGAATTGCTTGATAAGGGTTTCATTCAGCCCAGTGTATCACCAGAAGGGTGCTCCATTCCAGTGGATGGAAGAGTGTGAGGAGAGCTTTCAGAAGCTCAAGACAGCTTTGACTACAGCCCCAGTTTTGATATTGCCTATCGGTTCGGGGTCTTATACTGTCTATTGTGATGCCTCGAGGATTGGCCTTTGAGCGGTATTGATGCAAGACGGTAGGGTGATTGCCTACGCGTCCAGACAGTTGAAGGTACATGACAAGAATTATCCTGTCCACGATCTTGGGTTAGCTACTATTATTCACGACCTTGAAAATCTGGCGTCATTACTTGTACGGTGTGCCTTGTGAGATTTATACGGATCTCCGTAGTTTGCAGCATATGTTCAAGCAGAAAGATCTAAATTTGCGCCAAAGGAGGTGGTTAGAGCTGCTGAAGGATTATGATATCACTATTTTGTACCACCTGGGCAAGGCCAATGTGGTGGCTGATGCTTTAAGCTGCCGGGCAGAGAGTTTGGGGAGTTTGACCTACTTACCAGCACCAGAGAGGCCCATGGCGATGGATGTTCAAGCCTTAGCCAACCAGTTTGTGAGATTGGATCTTTTGGAGCCCAATCGGGTTCTGGCTTACGTGGTCTCTTGATCTTCCTTGTTTGATCGTATCCAGGAGCGTCAGTTGATGACCCTCATTTGCTTGTCCTCAAGGACAAGGTTTTGCATGGCGATGCCAGAGGTGTGACTATTGGTGATGACGGGGTATTGAGGATGCAGGGTTGAGATTGTGTACCCAATGTTGATGGGCTTCGAGAGCTGATTCTAGAGGAGGCCCATAGTTCGCAGTATTCCATCTATCCGGGCACCGCGAAGGTGTATCATAGAATTTGGACCGCAGTATTCCATAGAATTTGGACCGTAGTCGGAGTAGTGTGAAGACGACTTCGGAATGGAATTCTGTCGGTTCCGTTAGCTCCGTTGGGTGATTTCGGACTTAGGGGCATGTTCGGGTTGTGTTTTGGAGGTCCGTAGCTTATTTAGGCTTGAAATGCCAAAATTTGAATTTTTGAAGTTTCCGGTTCGATAGTGAGATTTTGATATCGGGGTCGGAATGGAAATTGGGAAGTTGGAGTAGCTCCGTAGTGTTGAATGTGATGTGCTTGTAAAATTTCAGGTCATTCGGACGAGGTTTGATAGACTTTTTGATCAAAAGCATAATTTGAGAGTTTTTGAAGTCCTTAGGCTTGAATCCGATGCTAATTGGTTGATTCGATGTTGTTTGAGGTGTTTTGAAGATTTGTATAAGTTTGGATAATGGTATATGACTTGTTTGGGCTTTTGGTTAAGGTCCTGGGGGACTCGGGGTGGTTTCGGATGGTTAACGGGAAGTTTGGAGTTGGAATTTGCAGCTGAAGCTGCTGAGTCTGCTGTCATAACCGCACCTGCGGCTTGGGGATCGCAGGTGCAGCGCCGCAGAAGCGGCTGAGAGACCACAGATGCGGCCATGTGAGGGAAAGCCAGTTTTCGCAGGTGCGGTAGTTTGAGCACACCTGCGTGAGCGCAGGTACAGTAGAAGAAGCGCAGGTGTGGCCCAAGGGAATTAATGAAATCTCGCAGATGCGCACCTGGGACCGCAGGTGCGGGGAAATGTCCGCAGGTGCGGAAGTCAAGTCCAGGGCCAGGACCTATATAAAGGTTCAGTCGCGATTTTTGCCCATTCTTTCACCATTTTCATCCTGATTTTGAGCTTTTTGGGAGGTTTTTGAGAGAGGATTCAAGGGAGCTTCAAGGAGGTAAGATTTTTGGAACCTAAACTCGTTATTATGGTGATTTTTATCATTGTAAGCATGAAATTTGAAGGAAAATCAGTGGTAAATTGGGGGTTAGGGCTTGGTTAATTGGAGAGTTTTGAGTGGTGATTTGAGGGACCAATTGAGGTCCGATTTTGGTAATTTGGTGTGCATGAACTCGTGAGAGTGTGAGGATTCTGAATTTGTAAGTTTTACCCGATTCCGAGACGTGGGCCCGAGGGGCTTTTGGTCATTTTTCCTAATTTTGCGTATTAGCTTAGAATTTATTAGTTAAATAAGTTACTTGAATTGTTATTTACATTATGCAATTACATTGAATAGATTTGGGCCATTCGGAGTCGGATACTCGTGGCAAGAATGTGGTATAGATTTGATTGAGCTGGTTCGAGGTAAGTGGCTTGTCTAACTTTGTGTGGGAGACATTCCCCCCTAGGATTTGGTATTGTTGTTATATGAATGCTGTGTACGTGAGGTAACAAGTGCGTACACGTGCTAATTTTTGGAAACCAGTTTTTCATTAAGTAAATTAACTGTGTTTCTTTCTTCTTGAACATTACTTGTATTTTTAAGCCTATTGCGTAGTTTAGGGAAGCATGCCTAAGTGTATTAATTGTCCTATCTGCTTAAACTGTTTATGTGAACTCTGTGCAGCGTGTTAGGTTAGAATTTCCTGTCCATTTTGATATTAATTGGTTTGAGTTGATTATCCTTGTGTTGTTGCTGCGTGTTTACATTGGGACCACGGGCGATTCCCGGTAGATCCCTCTTGTCTATTTATTTGTGACTACGGATGTGGTATTTCGGTAGATCCCCCCCTGTACTTTTACATTGGAACTATGGGACTGCACCCGGTGGATTCTCTCAATACTGAGTATTTATAAATGGGGACTACGGATCGAGATTTCGGTAGATCCCCGGCGCACTATAAGTTGGACTATGGGATGACACCCGAGAGATCCACTGGACATTTACATTTGGAGGCTACACGACGGTATCCTGGTAGATCCCCGGTTGCTGGATATTTACATTTGGGGGCTACAGGACGGTATCCTGGTAGATCCCCGGTTACCATCTCTATGTTGAGCTGTATTCTTTCTGCGATTTTTTCTCTGTTGTGATTGCTGTTACCCTTATCATTACACTGTGTTACTTCATACTGTTTTTCTCTTGAATGAAACGTGTGGATTCTTTCCTTGATATTTTTGTCTTTTTATTTTGGGACTACGGATGAGTATTCCGGGAGATCCCCTGCGCATATGTTGGTTTTGACTGCAGTGCGGGATACCAAGAGATCCCCAGCACATATATTGAGGATACCAAGAGATCTCCAGCACATATATTGAGGATACCAAGAGATCCCCAGTACATATATTGAGGATACCAAGAGATCCTCGGGATACCAAGAGATCCCCAGCACATATATTGAGGATACCGAGAGATTGAAGGCTTTCACACCTGAGCAGCAACTAGCATGCATGAGAAGTATGCTGACACGTATATGGTTGGTGACTGGGAGAGACATGGCTACTCGCCACATTGATATTATGATATTACTGCCTTTGGACAAGGATAATCGTCACTTGTTCGGCTTGCCTTCTATTACGGGAATTTAAGATTGAAAGGGAGACTGGTGCTAATTTGATAGAAACTGGCAGGATGCAATCATTGCTAATAGTCCCCGTCTCTATCAAATTTGCATCAATATTACTTTTAGTCTCAACTCCACTGGTAGAAGGTAGTCCAAATAAGCGAGGCTCATCGTTGTCCAAGGACAACAATGTCATAATATCACCAATATCGATGTGGCGAGTAACCATGTCTCTCTCAGTCACAAACCATATATGCATCAACATATGTCTCATGCATGCTAGTTGTTGCTCGGGTGTGAAATACTTCAACTTCTCTTTATCAAAAGGGTATTAGGAATTAAATGGAATTCTATTTCTTGGTGGAAAAGGAAGACCCAACAGGTTTAGGAAAAATATTTTTAAACCCTACAACATGTGGCTATATAAAGAGGTCTTATTCCATAAGGAGGCAAGGTTTTTACTACATGCTTTTCCTAGGAGAAATTCACCCACACGATATTCGCTAATTCCAGGCATTATTCGGGTCACACAGCAGAAGATTGTGGAACTGGAGGATGATCTCGTGGACGGTTTCGTTCTTGCTTGGACGCTTCTTGCGATCGCGGTCACGCTTCAAGAGATAAGTATCGATTTTATGTTCGATTAAAATCTGTGATTATGTGTTGTCTATATTACATGCAAGTGATTCTGGCTATTTGCTTCCGCTGTTCATACCTGCTTTCCATCAATTGGTATCAGAGCCACTACTGTAAATTGGACCTATGGACACAGTTTTTTCTGCAACGGTTGTACAACCGTTGCAATAGACTGTCTATTGTAATTTGAACTGTTGCAAAAGTATCCTGATCCTATCGGAACACTTTCGCAAAGAAACCGTTTCATTAGCTATAAAAACCGATGCAATAGATGTATTTAATTAGAACTGTTACTTTAATTGTTCCAATAATTCCTCTACGTTCATTAAAAATGTTAGCTATAGAGATGGTTTTCAGTTCCCTCCCCACTTTCCCTCTTCTATGTTCCCAAGTCCCTTTTAAGTCTTTTTATATTCTACTTTTGTTTGTTGTTTTGTCAAAAGCAGAACATATCGAAACTTCTCTCGAACACATCGTCTCTGAAATCTCTGTGCGAGCAACAAACCTCTCTTAGAGGAGCCGATAATCAAAGCTTTGAAATCCGATCTTCAAAAGTTTGAAGAATCGTGTCGAATCTCTAAAGGAGCTCTAAACTCGGTGTCTCGATCTCTTCAACTTGCTTCATAGTTGCAGAATCAAAAGGTAAGAAAAATCCAGATCTAGACCTCAATTTCTCGATTTTCAACATTTTTCTGGTATTTCACGAATTTCTTGAATGGTGATAACTTATGTGCGTATGTTTTTGTATCTAGGGTTTTGAATTTGTGTTTGTAGTTAGAGTTTCGAATTGAATATACTGTTGTCGCGCATGTATGATTTGTACATTCAGATCTATTAGTTTTATGTATGCGTGTGTAATTTTTTTCTTTTTCTTTTTCACTATTTCAAGGAAAAGGGTAGTATTTAAACCCTAAAGTTGCTATCTGATCTGGTTTTCTGGGGTTAATTTTAATTTCTGCTGGTTAGAGTCCTAAAATGACATTCTTGGTAGAAGAAACAGAGCAACCCATGCCTATAGTCCAAAATTAGTGATAATGGAGAAAACAATACTCTTGCTGTGAAAAGTATTTGCAGATTTCTGTAGTCATCTTCCTCTTTGATGTTTGGAGACCATCTAAATACAATATTCGATCTGAGCTCATACTTCTGATGTCCCTTTGCCTTCAGTCAGTCTTATTTTTTATTACATATCTCATGACAAAGCCACGGTAGAGAATTACATTCTGCAGGCATAATATTGAACTTAAGTTTGGTATGCAGCCAACGATGCTTGAACTACATAGGAATACTAATATTATTCTTTTTCTTCTTCTCAAATGTGATTGTAATATGATAATCTTTTTAGATCCATTGCATATTGCATGTGAATATCATGTCTAGATAAAAGAATTAGCTAACACAATGTCAATGTTCTTAGTTGATAATATGGCATATATTCAGATCATTATTTGTATGACTAGATAATTATACTAAAAATCAGTTTGGTGAATTGATTGAAAATTTTGAAAGCTAAAACTTATATCTCTAAGCACTTTAATTAAGCTACTAAACTTTACGTGTAAAGTGTCAAGGGTTCAGTCAGCTTCTTTTCTCTATGTCATGTGAAATTGTCTTCTTAGTCGATCCTGTGGTTCTGTTTTAGCTTTTGTAATTCACAAGTTCAAGCAACATATACGGGTATTAAATATTGTTAGCGACTTTATCACAACTTATTTTATGTGATATACAATGACTTTCTTGAAGGTATATGTCACGACCCCAACTCCGGTCGTGATGGCGCCCAACACATTGCTAAGCAAGCCCGACCAATTATCAATCACAACCCTTCGCTTATAGAATTCATTTCCAATTAACAGAGTTTTAAATACTGATTAACATGAATAGAAGTCTGAAGCAGTAAATGAGATGTGCGGAAACATAACAATATCTCTACACTAGCCCACCGATCCGGTGTCACAAGTCAAGAGCCTCTATCATAAGATTTCAACAGCCTAATACAGAGATAGTCCAGAATACTGAAAAGTAAAAGATAGAGGGAGAAATCGGGTCTGCGGACGCCATGCAGCTACCTTGATGACTCAGGTGAATGATAATCAGCAAGAAAACTCCCACTATGCCTCGGGAACACCTAAATCTGCACGCAAGGTGCAGGGAGTAATATAAGTACTCCGACGCAGTGAGTAATTATCATAAATAATAGCTGACAGTAAGAAATCCCATAAAGGCACTAAGCAGTTCTATATCAAGCAGTAAATCAACTCAAAGCAGCAAAATAATGAATAAGTCGAGCGAATTATCTTTAAATCAGGTAAAACAGATAGTTTATCAGGCATTTAACAAGTATAATTCCGTTCTTCGTACACAGTAACCATATATCTCTCACAATGACCAAAATCAAAATAACCGCAGCGGCGTGCAGCCCGATCCGTACATTGCTGTGGCGCACAGCCCGATCCATATAAATAGTCGACTGCGCTCACTGGGGGTGTGCAGACTCCGGGAGGGGCTCCTTCAGCCCAAGCGCTATATTGCTGCGGCGCGCAGCCCGATCCACATAAACATTTGCTGCGGCGTGCAGTCCGATCCATATAAGTATTTGCTGCGGCGTGCATCCCGATCCATAACATATATATATAATCCTCATTGTTGGGTTTTCAACCCCTCTCAGTCATCTTAGGACACAAAAGTATAAGGTAAGGGATCTCAACCCACATATTTTCTCATTTAGGATTAGCATTGATAAAACCGGTTCATATTGTTTAAGCAAGTAGAAGAACATGACTGAGGGTATGATTTTTAACAAGTAAAGTGAGGAGAATCAGTCAAAGGCCCCTAAGGGTTCTACAGGTCGGCACAAGGCCCCAAACATGACAACTAGCCCAAATCATAATGATAATAATTAAATCTCAGTCAAAAATACGGTGAAATCATCAAACGGATGGACCAAGTCACAATAACCAGTAGTAATGGACCCCACGCTCATCATGCAGCGTGTGTCTCACCTTAACATAGCACTACGTTGTGCAAATCCGGGGTTTCAAACCTTCAAGACATCATTTACAATTATTACTCACCTCAAACTGGCCGAAGATCTAGCTCGCTATGCCCTTGTCTCTCAAATCGGCCTTCTTGCGCGTCGAATCTGACCAAAACCACAACGAATACGTCACAATAGGCTAAGGGAACAAAACCCAAGCGAAAACAATCAAAAAAATATCGAAAATCTCGAAATTAGCAAAACCCGAGCCCCGGGCCCACTTCTCGAAACTCAGAAATATTCACATCAACTGGTTCCTTACCTCGCCACGAGTCTATGCATATAAAGAACACCAAAATCGGAGTCCAAATGACCACTCAAATCCCAATTTAAAATCTCAAATCACAAGCCCTAGTTCTTCCATTTTTGGCTAAATTTCCATGAATTTCTAGGTTGATTCCACAATAAAATTATGTTTTTGGTTCATAAAACTTACCTCCAATCAGCCCTTTTCGAATCCCTCTTCAATTTCTCCCAAGGAGCTCTCAAAATGTTCAACAATGGAGGAAAAATGACTTAACCTCGCGGAATAAAATGTTTAAAACCTTCTGCCCAGCTACAGGACTTTCTTCTATGCGATCGCGACCCCAGGCTCGCGATCGCGAAGAGCAAACTTTCCAAGCCTCAAAAATGGTCTATGCGAACGCGACCAAACGATTGCGAATGCGAAGGAGAAACATACCTGGACTCCAAGGCCTTATACGCAAACCACTAGATGCGAACGCGAAGCCTCACCATCTGACCCTCTGCGAGCGCGAATGTGATGAATAAAAACTCCTGCCTCCCAAATTCCTTCTATGCGATCGCGAGGGACCTCCCGCGATCGCGAAGACCAAAAATCTTCTGCAATGACTGCTACATTTTCTGCAATTCCTCCAAGTCTCAAAACCTCCCGATAGCCATCCGAAATCACCCCGAGGCCCCCGGGACCTCAACCAAAAGCACCAACGCATCCTAATACATCATTCAGACTTGCTCCAATTATCAAAACACCTCAAACAACACCAAAACCATCAAATTACATCGAATTCAAGCCTAAGTTCTTCTAAAACTTCCGAAACACGCATTTGATCAAAACTCCAACCAAATCACCTCCGAATGACCTGAAATTTTACACACACATTCCAAATCACACAACAAAGCCATAACAACTCTCGGAATCCCATTCCGACCCTCGGATCAAAATCTCACCTACCAACCGGAAATCGCCAAAATACTAACTTCGCCAATTCAAGCCCAATTCTACATTGGACCTCCAAAACCACTTCCGATCACACTCCTAAGTCACAAATCATCCCCCGAAGCTAACTGAATCATCAGAAATCACATCCGAGCCCTATAACGCATAAGTCAACATCCGGTTGACTTTTCCAAACTAAGCCTTCCTTAAAGAGACTAAGTGTCTCATTTCTTACAAATTCACTCCGAACTCAACCCAATCAACTCAACCACATAAAACACGGATAACGAAGCATAAAGAAACAGAAATGGGGGAAACAGGGCGGCAACTCATGAGACGACGGGTCGGGTCGTCACATCCTTCCCAACTTAAACAAACGCTCGTCCTCGAGCGAGTCAAGAAACATACCTAAAGCTTCAAATAGGTGAGGGTATCTGCTCCGCATCTCCCACTTGGTCTCCAAGGTAGCCTCCTCCACGGGCCGACCTCTCCACTGCACCTTCACTGAAGCAACATCCTTTGACCTCAACTTCCGAACCTGACGCTCCAAAATGGCTGCTGGCTCTACATCATAAGTCAAATCACCATCCAACTGAACCGTACTGAAATCTTGAACATGGGACGGGTCTCCAATATACTTTCGGAGCATAGTAACATGAAAAACTGGATGCACGCTCGACAAGCTGGGTGGCAAGGCAAGCTCATAAGCCACCTCCCCAATCCTCCGAAGTACCTCAAAAGGCCAAATGAACCGCGGACTCAATTTCCCCTTCTTTTCAAATCTCATAACACCCTTTGTGGGCGAAACCTTCAACAGGACCTTCTCACCAACCATGTAGGATACATCTCGAACCTTCCTGTCCGCATAACTCTTCTGCCTTGACTGCGCTGTACGGAGTCTCTCCTGAATTACCTTTACTTTGTCTAAAGCATCCTGGACCAAATCTGTCCCCAATAGCCTAGCCTCACCGGGCTCGAACCAACCAACTGGAGATCTACACCGTCTCCCATACAAAGCCTCATACGGGGCCATCTGAATACTCGACTGGTAGCTGTTGTTGTAGGCAAACTCTGCAAGCGGCAAAAACTCATCCCATGAACCTCCAAAATCAATGACACAAGCACGCAACATGTCCTCCAGTATCTGAATAGTACGCTCGGACTGTCCGTCCGTCTGAGGATGAAATGATGTGCTCAACTCCACTTGAGTACCCAACTCTCTCTGCACGGCTCTCCAAAACTGCGAAGTAAACTGAGTACCTCTGTCTGAGATGATGGAAACCGGAACACCATGCAACCGAACAATCTCCCGGATATAAATCTCTGCCAGCCGCTCTGAAGAATAAGTAGTACACACAGGAATGAAGTGCGCAGACTTGGTCAGCCGATCCACAATCACCCAAATAGCATCAAATTTCTTCAAAGTCCGAGGAAGTCCAACAACAAAGTCCATAGTGATCCTCTCCCACTTCCACTCGGGAATATCCATCTGCTGAAGCAACCCACCCAGTCTCTGATGCTCGTATTTCACCTGCTGACAATTGAGACACCGAGCTACGAACCCACATATCCTCTCATT
>NW_017670622.1:84719-86541 GCF_001879085.1 Nicotiana attenuata
TACAATCATTACTCACCTCAAACCGGCCAAAGCTCTAGCTCGCCATGCCCTTGCCTCTCAAATCGGCCTCCTCGCGCGTCAAATCTGACCAAAACCACAACGAATACGTCACAATAGGCTAAGGGAACAAAACCCAAGCGAAAACAATCAAAAAATATCGAAAATCCCGAAATTAGCAAAACCTGAGCCCCGGGCCCACTTCTCGAAACTCATAAATATTCACATAAACGGGTTCTTTATCTTTCCACGAGTCTATGCATATAAAGAACACCAAAATCGGAGTCCAAATGACCCTTCAAATCCCAATTTAAAATCTCAAAATCACAAGCCCTAGTTCTTCCATTTTTGGCTAAATTTCCATGAATTTCTAAGTTAATTTCAAAATATAATGACGTTTTTGGTTCATAAAACTTACCTCCAATCAATCCTCTTCGAATCCCTTTTCAATTTCTCCCAAAGAGCTCTCAAAATACTATACAATGGTGGAAAAATGACTAAGACTCCCGGATGAAATGATTAAAAACCTTCTGCCCAGCTCCTGCAATTTCGTCATGGATGAGGACGGCCTAGGCCAACTCTGAACTGCCTCTATCTTCTTCGAATCAACCTGAATACCATCGCTGGACACCACGTGTCCCAAGAAAGCCACCGAGCTGAGCCAAAACTCACACTTGGAGAACGTTGCATAAAGCTTCTCCTCCCTTAATCTCTGCAATACAACTTGCAAATGCTCTGCGTGCTCCTCTTGACTACGCGAGTACACCAGAATATCGTCAATGAAAGCAATAACGAACGAGTCCAGATAAGGCCGAAATACACTCTTTATCAAATGCATGAACGCTGCTGGGGCATTGGTCAGCCCGAAAGACATGACAAGAAACTCATAGTCACCATATTGAGTCGTGAAAGCAGTCTTAAGGATATCTGAATCCCTGATCGTCAACTGGTAATAACCCGAACGGAGATCAATCTTGGAAAACACCCTCGCTCCCTACGCTAGTCGAAAAAATCATCAATACGAGGCAGGGGATACTTATTCTTAATTGTTACCTTGTTCAATTGCCTATTATCGATGCACATTCTCATTGTGCCATCCTTCTTCTTCACAAACAGAACTGGCGTACCCCAAGGTTACACACTAGGCCGAATGAATCCCTTATCTAGGAGTTCCTAAAGCCGCTCCTTCAATTCTTTCAACTCCACTGGTGCCATACGATTTGGCAGAATAGAGATGGGCTGAGTGCTCGGCACCAGGTCAATACCAAAATTAATATCCCTGTCCGGTGGCATGCCCGGCAGGTCTGCAGGAAATACATCAGGGAAGTCCCTAACAAGTGGGACGGAATCAATAGTGGGAGTCTCAGCTCTAACATCCCTCACAAAGGCAAGATACGAGAGACAACCCTTCCCAACCATACGCTGGGCCTTCAAGAAAGAAATCACTCTACACGGAATATAATCAGTCACACCACGCCACTCGAACCGCGGTACACCCGGCATAGCCAAAGTGACTGTCTTAGCATGACAGTCTAGAATAGCATGACACGGAGTGAACCAATCCATGCCCAAAATAACATCAAAGTCCACCATGCTCAATAGCAATAGATCAACTCGGGTGTGCAGACCCCCAAATAGTCATAACACATGACCGGTACACACGGTCCACAAATACAGTGTCGCCCACCGGGGTAGACACATGAACAGGTAAAGCAAGAAACTCCCGGGGCGCACTCAAATAGTGAGAAAAATATGAGGACACATAAAAATAGGTGGAACCGGGATCAAATAATATTGAGGCATCTCTGTGGCAGACTGTAACAAT